>NW_011500010.1:485657-597321 GCF_000495115.2 Populus euphratica | reverse complement strand
AATCCAAGATCCAGGCCACCCAATCAAACCCGACTAAGACCCAATTATATATATATATATATATATACGATGAAGAATAATGAAGCAGAAATGGGGACACATTGATCACAAAGCAAACCTAATTAACGAAAGATTCTATCACAGCCAATGCAGCTGCAGTCTAGTCTAGAAGCTTCTGGCTCTCTCATTTGCTCTTGCCAATTGGGATTTTTGCATTTCTAGTGATTGATTTACAGGGAATGAGTTGGTTACAGAGGGAACTGCATTCTAGGGTTTTAAGGGTTTCAAATTAGAGTGAGCGAGCTGGAGGAGTGAGTTTCGGTGAGTGTGAATTAAAGGGTTTTGGTGGAGAAGGGTGGTTTGATGGTGAAAAAGAGAATCAGAGATTTTTTAATGGATATAAAGTGATTGGAGAGTTCCATTAATGGAGGATTTTTGAGGGAAAGAAAAAAAGGGATGAACTGTTTGGCATTAGCTTATCCTTTTTATTTTTAGTTAAGAAACTACCGAAATAACAGTAGAAGTTAGCTGTGTTTGAGTGGCATAATTTTAGCTGTTTTTTTTTTAGTTAATCTAAATTAATGTATCTAATCTGTGATTCAATTACTTGATCAGGTTAATAACCGGATTGAGTTTTAAAAACTATGGTTAAATTACTAAAAAAAATCCAAAGATAATGACCTTTTTTTTCCTAGCAGCGTGCATCATGGGAACTTGGGCAATAATCCTACAATAGAGACTCATGCTCCAACGACTTTAATGAAACGACAATACATAATGCTAGATTTATAGTCAACACTTTAACAAGGATGGAAAAGGCAGTTTTCCGACCTCGTATGCTCGTACAGTGACGGGTCACCAGCGGGACCTATCCAGGTTAACGTTGTGTGTTTTCCCTTTCCATTGACCACCACGTTCAGGAGCAACCACTCATATGATCTAACCCCCGCATGTGACTGTTTTCTTATTTACCTACTCAACTATTTTGAAGCGACGATCGATGCCACAGCAATGTCTTAGACCTTCAGGAGTTGTAACTTGGTAAAGAAAGCAATAGCAATCCAATCCAACTCCGCGGGTGACCACCTCACATTATTGATCGCCGCCATTGATCCATACCACATTTCAGGTTCCACTTGGCTATTAGCGCCAGCACCGCTGTATTCTGGTCGCTCTCCGGCCTTGCTAACCACGTCCCATAACAAAGCCCTTGAATCATCACCTACCGAGCATATCTGCCTTCCGGTGCATGGAGACCAAGATATAGCATTCACACTTGCCTTATGCTTACATAGCTCCATTAAAGGAGTTGTAGGAAAGCGAATGTCCAGAATAACAACCTTATTACTGTCCATGCCAACTGTGGCTATAAATCTCGGGTCTCTTTTGTTCCACTCTAGCCTTAGCAAAGGACAATCTTGCATTGTATTTTCATAAATTATTGTTGATCTCTCTTTGTTCCTTAAATCGAAAACTCTAACGGAGCCATCACCCGATACTGATGCGAAAACATTGAATGCACCCCATGAAATATCAAACACTTCTTTATCATGTGCAACTAATTGAGCGTCTATAACTTCCTTCTCTATGTCCCAAATCACACAAGTGGTATCGACACTAGAAGTGGCCACACGATGAACATCGAAATCAGCCCAGTCAAATGACGTTATGGCAGAACTGAATTCACTACTCTTATTGCCATTAAGGAGAGACTTCAACTCGATTCGGTCATCATGAATTTGCCATATGCGCAAGTAGTCTCCGGAGGTGGCGATGATATCAGGATTTGCAGCATCCTCGGAGGGGAAGAACATGAGGTTTGTAGGTGAATAAGGGTGGTCGAAGATTAGGCGGCTATCAGTGGTGAAATCAGAAGTGTCGCGGTTGAATTGAACAATTTCCACCTTGTTGCTATAGTCTTCAAGGAAACTTCCTATGGCAAGACGTGATTTTTTGTCCTGTCGAACCGACCAGGCTAGTGAATATATAGGCCACTGAGCTATGTAAGTGTAGATGCCTGGTCTTTTCTCTGAAGAGCTTTGCATGGTTGCTTTGATCTATTATTGAGAATACGAAAGCGAGCCTCTCCGGTCCAATCTCTCTGCATGATATTTAAATAAATAAATAACAGTAATTTCATATCTTTGCACTCTACAAATAAGTTACTCATATCATAGGAAAGCATGATAGAAGGCGGGTTTTCGTTTTCCCTCAGGCAAACTGGTGAGTGCTTCTCAATACTGATACATATGTATACCTCTGATGCAAAGTATACCTCTGATATGATCAGGATAAAGCTAACACTAACATCATTTGATACAAGTTATTAATTAATTGATAATATGAAGCTAATCTAGTATTAGGTTAATGAGATAGAACTCTTGATATCCTAAGCAAGTCACGAGTTCCTTGCACCGTGAGTTTGCTAAGTGTATAGAGGTCTTAGCAGGCTGCAGTTCCATTGAGAGAGGAGGTTGCTTACTTGGCTTAAAAAAGGAGAATTTCATGAACAACCAAACAATAAAGAATGCTTGCTTAATTTAGTGAAAACAATAACATACTGAGGCATCAAATACTTTGAAAGTAAAATTGACTAGAGGTCCTTTAGTTTTTGCTAGGGGACTGAGATTGCGATATATATATATATATACACACACACATGCGCACGCACACGCACACAATTTAAGTTATATCTGATAGAAGTTTAAACGAAGGGTAAATTTTACTTCTATATAAAATTTTAAGTTAATATTTCGGTGCAAGTTTCTAGATAAAATGAATCTTTAAAGGCAAATTTACCCTCCAAAGCTTCTTTTTTTTTACTGTTGTATTGAAATGTGCGTCAAATAGTTTTTCAAAGGAATCACCAAAAGTTTTAATTTTAAGATGCGAAGTGAAGTCAGAAAAGAAAAGAGATTATAACAAAGTGAATCCGTACACTAAATGGAGGGTATTTTCTGAAGATTTACTCTCAAGCATCAAATACAAGATGGCATGAGAAGGCCTGGTTCTTGGCTAGTAGTTCGCTGGCCATATTCTTACCTCAATAAATATTTCGTTTCTGATATGTTGTTTACATAATCAGTGGAAACCTTGTAACCATGCAAAAGCATAAAACACGTTAGAGAAGTTATAGTAAAAAGCAACTACACCGAAACTACAAAAATGTGTTCAACTCCCAAATTAACACTAAAAGAAATGCAAAAGATGTTGTTATTCTCGCCTTACTTCCTCCGAAACGTATGCGACTAGATCAATTTTCTTTGTTCTCTTTATTATCAGTGTTGCACCGTACTCCAGAAAAGGTATTTCTGACCGGGAAGAATGAAAAGAACAGAAAAGATGAAACAAAAATAGGAAAAATATATATATAGCTAAACTCACTCACACGCATATATATTCAAAGAAAATCAAAAGCATCAAGACAAAGTTGCATGTTTTCCTTTGCATCGCAGTCTCAGCTGCTACTACGAGATAAAGAGAAACTTACAGCACTCAAGATCAGCAAAGAGGATCTGCTTGTGCACAAGAGAGGGGGGACGAGAAGTGGAGTTGATATGTATATTTTGCACAGAAGCTTGCTAGGGACGGTGGAAGTTCAGACTTAAGAAGCAAACAATTATTTTTTAAATTATATGGGAAGGTAAGGTAAACCTAATGGTCAAGTATTCACGAGGACAATGCGTCTATGGTTGGTTCACTTTACTTCAGGATAAGGTCGCACGTTTTAACGAACTACTTTCTTTTCTTTTCTATTTTTGTTGTAGGTGCATGTGAGAGGCTTTCAAGAATCCGAATGTTTCCATACATAAACAGGAAGGTTATACAATTTAAGAAACACTTGCAACTAACTGTCTCCTGGGAGTTGTTCCTATTGATAAGAAAATTAAGGTTTGATTCCATACCCAGTTTCTGTTTCAGGTTTCAGTTTGAATTTTGTTAATTAATAATTAATTTCTTAACACAATGACATTATTCACATCCAACTAACTGTACGTAGAGTTACAGATATGTTTTCAATCTTAGCTCCTAGAATTCTATTTTTTTTTTAATAGCACAATTCAAAAAAAGTTTTGGCAGGATTTAAAAAAATATAGTACAAGTTTATAAATGGTAATATCAAACATGTTGTTGTGGATTTTTTTAATATATTTTTATTTAAAAAAATATTGAAAACCAATTATTTTTTTTTAACAAAATGTTCTTGCTGTCCTATTAAAAACAGCACATAATTTCTTGATATTGTATTGTTCCCAGCAGCATGACCTCAATAATAAAAACATATAGTTGTGAAATTAAGTTGCACTATTAATTATAACACAACCTTGCTTCACATGACATATGAATGAAGATGTTGTCTGTAACATTGATAACATTCATTTGTCTACAATCTGTACATCAAAACCCACAATGTTTCTATACATTTTAAAAACAAACCAATGTAAATCGAGGACAGAACCAAATTTTATATTCAAGCAACTAAAAACTTGACCCGAAACCTGATTGATTTAACCCAACAATTAACTATAAATTAAATATATAAAACAATTGATCAACGGTTTTTTATTATTTCATTAAAACAACTTGATAGGACCGAGGAAAAATGTTATAATTCTTCTTTTATTTATACATAACTCATAGTTAATAAATTGAGATATTGAGATTAGATCAAGTTAAATAAGTTAACTAATCTTTAATTAAATTTTTAAACTGATTAAATCCTTGATTGATTTAATTTTAAATTTGATTTAGATTAAATCTCAAATCATCAAGTATTTTTTCATATTATTTGGTTTTTAAATTATATAAAAAAATTTGTGAGTTGAATGTTCGAAATTTGAACATTCATTTGTCTTGTGAAAGTTGCACTATTACCAATAATGCAACCTTCATTTTCTTTTTCTTTAGACTATTTTCTTTGGAAAAGCACAATCTCAAAAAAAAAAAAAAAAAGAATTTATTAGGTTACATTGTTCTCGTATATTATATTATTTTTGAATTGTGCTTAGTTTATCAAAAAAATTTATTGAATGGTGATATTTTCCAAAATAAATTTTAGCTTGATTGAACACATCAACGTGGAAAGAAATTCGTAATTGTCTTGTCCTCGAAAGCTCACATGCAATTTGATTTTACATACTAAAATATATTATCATCCCCTTTCAAAATATTATTTATTATAATAATATTTTAATTTTTTAGTTTTTATTATTTATTTTTATTTTATTTTTTAATATTAAGTTAATTATTATAAATTAATCTTTATATTATTTTATTTTTTTCTATAAAATTATTCTAATTTTATAAATCAAGTTACAAGATTGTAAGTTAAAGTTAATAAGTTACAAGATTGTAAGTTAAAGTTAATAAGTTTATAAATTAACTCAGGCTGACTATATTTTGTTTCAATTAATTTATTTTTTAATTTTATTTTTTAATATTAAAAAAATATTAAATTGATTTTAAAAATTAAATTTTATAATTTATTTTAATTTTCTTTTTATAGAATTATCCGTATTATGACTCAAAAATCCAGTTTAGTCATGAGAGACTACTCCTCTGAGCTTATAACTTCATTAGCGGACTCCATTAAAACATCACTAACTTGTATAATACACAAACATATCCATATTCACTTGTACTGAGAGCATCGCCCCTCCACATTCCTCCAACAAAAGGATGGGTCTGAGTAAAGGAACTCACCAATTAATGGTTCAGACAACTAGCTGTCTAGAACCACTCTCTTGACGAGCATCTCACTGCAACAGGAAGCAGATTTCGGTCAGTAAAATCACAGTATCAATATTTTGCTCTATTTCATCTTCTTCACTGTTAGAGATCAGACTGCCAATCATACACAACGGCTAGAACTAAATCATAACTCCCTCTTCTATGGTGATCTGCCCCAGACCATTTCATAATCATAAAAAAAAAAAGGGTTAAACAAATTAAGATTACAATTTACACGCCACCATTAATTTCTATGATTCAGGTAAAAAAAAATGTGATACAGGTGCCTCATAATCACCTCTTCCAAATTAACTGTATTTCTTTCTGGTCCAACTTTAAAGAACTGCCAGATATCGCCAGTTCTTTCCCCCAAAAGATTTGATCCAGATCAAAGTAACATGGGATCGCCATGGCAATCAATACTAGTTTCAAATCCAGCAGCAGATAACAGTTACAGATATTATACATGGAGTTTTTATCCATCAAGCACACACCAAGCAGTCTCGACAGCTGTCTCACCAGAACACCAACTTTTTTTTAGCTCAGCTTGCCTGAGTTTATAGTATTATTTATCTGACTCCTGTTTTCTCCACAAGAATGATTGACTGTGGGTGGTGAGACTGCACTGAATCCATTCGCTTTAACGGACTCAGGAGGGCCATCTCTTGCCGATGTAATCCTCGTTGAATCAGAATTCTTGATAAATACATCCTCAGGAATCCCCTGCTGTAGCAGTTCTATGCGCCTTAAAGATGGCACATCACCCTTACAGTATCTGTGCCACATGTTCCGGTATGTTGTCTCTAAACCAAGAGTAAAATTTGGTCCATCACAGACTGGAGACTTAGACATAAGTTCCCGGAGACTCGTCCTCAAGTTTGAGAGAGCCGAAATGTCTGAGGCCAGTTGTAGTGCCAATTGAACGTATTCCTCTTCATTTTTGGCAACCAAATGTCCTAACCCTGCGTTACAATCACCCAGAAGGTCCACAAGGATTTATGAAGAATCCGAACATCCTCGAGCAAAATTCAAAGACTCATAAAGCATAGATGTGCAAAAAAACATTATGGATTCATTCTGGATAATTAATGCTTCAGATTCTAAAAGCTAATAAAAAATTCCAACCAAATAGCTCCAATCCGAATTATGAGAATCTAAATATCAGAAAACAGCATGTATTAAATTTGAATTTGAAAGTGAATGGTGGAAACTTTGAAGAAGAAAAAAACATTACATTACATGAAAGCAGCACATATACAGTGTCCATACCATTAGATCACCACAATGACAGGTGACATAAAATTCTCATTCCAGCAGAGTTAATCATTTGGAATAATATCATGGAAAATTTCATATAAATCCAAAAAGCTATGTTTCATCCAGACCATCTATGGTTAAGGCAAGGAGTTTGTCCTTTTCGTTTTACTAGGGCATCATATGAGATGACTTCTTTTTTTTTTTCTTTTCCTTCTTGTTACTGGCTCTATTAGGGATTGAGTTTTCAAAACTATGATCTTGACAAAGCATTCAAAACCATGTCTTCAAGTGTATTGAGTTTACAAAATCATGGTTTTAAAAGGCTACCAGCACTCATAAACCAGCCTTTTTTACTTGAAACCTGCTTTTGGTATACTCAAGGTCAAGCCAAACAAGCACTTCAAAACCAACGAATGCAATAAGGCATGCAAACCGAGAGTAATTTGAGATAGAAATGAAACAAAAAGAAGAAATGAAAACCATGTCTTCAAGAGCATTGAGTATACAAAATCATGGTTTTAAAAGGTTACCGACAATCATAAACCAGCTTTTTTTTACTTTAAACCTGCTTTTGGTAAACTCAAGGTCAGGTCAAACAGGCACTTCGTAAGCAACGAATGCAATGAGGCATATAAACCGAGAGTAATTTGAGATAGAAATGAAACAAAAATAAGAAATGAAAGGTCCTCACCAACTTTGCTGAGAAGACTCACGCCAACATTGTGAGCATGTACAGCACCAGCCATAGTAATGCATGGAACTCCCATGTACAAAGATTCACATGTTGTTGTTGTACCAGCATATGGAAAAGTGTCCAAGCTACATCAAATACATATAAAGTAAGCCATGAAGAAGATTCAAATGACAAGCCAGAAGCACACTGGAAAAGCATGTATGTCTAAATAATGTGAACAAATCTCAGGATAGGATGATAGAAGGTTAGGTATCAACTAAGCATATATAGAGCATATTTTGCTTATTAACTGTTTCCAGAAAGAAACAATAAGTGGTTGCAAGTATATATGATAACTAAAGATCTTACCTTATGTCCATTAGAGAATATGCTTGCATGTGATCATGATTAAGAAGAATTAGAGGCAGGAGATCGACACGCAGTGGTTCCAACCCCAGCTGCTCCAACACTGCAAGGAATCTCTGTCTAACACTATCACAGCCAAATGGCTTGCATTTCACCACAAGGCGGGAGTTCGGAACTGCACAAAGTATCCTAGCCCAAACTTGCAACACCTTAGGTGTTATCTGTGGGGAGACATAATAAAAGGCCCAAAAAGAGGGACACAAAACATGGAAGCAATCAGAAGAATTTTGCCACTATAGATAGTGGTTTAATAGTCTAATTACAAAACTAAACAATACCTTTGCCAGATTATTAAAGCTACCAAATGTGATAAAGCCATTAGAAAGAGCAGGAGTTGGAGTAACAGGCCCAGCCTCTGGAGAAGGTATGTAACAAAGGAAGCATTCTGGTAAACGAACCAACTCCTCAACATGCCTGTCATTGAATATGCATATAAGGTCATGGATAACATAAAATAATATTCCTACTGAGCTATATTTAAGAACAATATCCTCAAGAAAGTAACAAGTGGTCCTACTTTTGTTTAGTCTGAGGAGGGTCAGTGAATGAATCAGTAATTCTGTAATCAATGGCAGGCAAGCCAGTTGTGTTCGGGTAACCAATCCAAGTCACCTAAAATAAAGGTTAGTCAAAAAACAAGGTCGGAGACAAATTAATAGTCCATTCCAAATTGAAAAAATAAAAAAAATCCAAGTGGAGCAAATAGGAATAGGATCCAAAACATAAGCAGAGACGGGGATTTTCTTTTTCTTTTTTAACATGTGCAAATATTGTCTGCATTTATGCCTATTTTTTTAATGCTTCATGAGTTTTGTCCTCGTTTAGGGGATTTTTATAACATTTTTAGCATCCAGATATTTTTTTTCTAGCTAACTTTTAATGGTTTAAAGAATCCTGACCCTCAATCATATCCTGAAGACAAGCTAACCATGAACCAATACAAACCAAGATCTTGACTAAAAAGATTATATGACCAAGATTGGGAAAGGATCGAAGAGGAAATGGTAGGATCTGCATCATATGGTTTAATTTCATTTTTCAACTCACCACTTGTTGAGAATGGTGAAAGCTTAGTCCATAAGGCTGTGTTTGATACATGGGACAGAAGAGGACGCAACATGTGGCTTTTCCATTATTCCGTCAGTGCACAGAGGACTGGAGTGGACTGGACAATTGCCCTGTTTTATGGATGACAAGATAGTGGACAGGACAGGACAACATATGATAACAATAATGATACCCTTGTCCTATCTTGCTTTTAATCTGTGGTACTTTAATGTAAAAGAAAACAATTAAATTCATTATAATTCATAGCAATTGAATTAACCAAACAATTATTTTAATCATATCACAAACTAGTGGGAGTACATTTTTTAAATTGCAACAAATATATATTCATGTCACAAACAATCATTATTTGCTTAATTTGTTTTGAAGCTTGAAAGATGTGAGTTTCTGGTGTTCAATGTTTTTGGCAGTAAACATGGAGATAAAGAGATCAAAATGAAGGTTTTGATCCTAGGATCACCAGATCAAACACACACCATAATAAATAAATAAATAAAACCACAAGAAATGCTCCCAAAATCTTCTGTATCTAAACCATGAATTGAAATGATTTTTGAGGATGGATGATAATTGGGTTGTTATAAGAATCATTTTGTTGGTACAAAAACAGACTTTGATGGCCAGAGAAGTTGCCAGCTCAATCACAGTGACATGACAGGCCTGAGGAAGATGAGAGTGACGTTATTTCTTGAGCTTCACAATAATTTAACAAATTTAATTCAGCTTCAAACAGTACAAAATAGGTCTTGTAATTTGGCAAATAATATTTTCCCTGTCTCCCTCCTGAATAATTTGAAATTCTAATCCTAAAATTAGTAGATTTTAACTTTTGGCTTTTCATAAATTTCTTTTCCCTAATTTGGCCTCTCCAAATGTAATATGAGGCCCTGTCCTGAAGACTCCTCGGCTAAGAAATTAAGGCATCCGATTATATGGAAAAGGAAAGAAAAAGAGCTGACAAACACTTTGATTAATGCACAGATATGCTCTGCCAGTGCAGCATTTCCAGTAGCTATGACAACTCATCATATAGAAGTTGCCAAAGACAACTTGACTAAGTTTCATGTAGATGGGTCGGAAGATTGGATAGATATATCATCAATGAATCATTCAAAATACCTAACGATTTATTTTATGGACCAACAAGACAGAATAACTTAGTCATATCAGACAAGAATGGGACATTTTTTAGAGATGGGACCGGAAAATTCCCAAGTTCACCCCAAACACCTAGCCAACAAAAACTGTGCTGTCCAGTCCCACTTTGTAGGCTAATTAACTATATGCAAGTCAGCAGCCTCCAATAAAGTTGCGCTCTTTCTCATGCAGGCACCAATAACAAAAACCTTGATCATTGAAGAAGTTTATTCAAATTGTTTAAGAACCAAAGCTAATCAAAACAATATGATTCTCCCAGAGGCATAAATTTTAACAAGTCCAGAATCTCACTTCAAGAAACTATGCACACGCTACCTACAAGCACGAATCTAACAAGTTCCTCATACAAAAGCATGCATGGAAAATGAATATTCCCAATATAGGAGGTTCAGGAAACTGAGTTACGTATATATGTGCCTTTTACAGAGTCAAATAAAATTGAAGTATAGCTGTAAAAAAGAGATATGAAGTGTATAAATCATTGGCCATTTCAAGCTCTGCAAAGTGCTAATTTATAGACAGCAAAAATGGACTTCATGAGTCAATTTGTTATCCATAGAAGTGGCCATATAGGTGGACAAAAATTATGATCAATAAACCAAAGCCAAAAGCATGATAATTACTGACATCAACAAATCCAAAACAACCTATAAGGAAAGATATACTATTAATTGTTTGCATAAAAAGTCAGAGCATACACAACTTCTTAAATAATATATACTATGAATGGACTCCTCACAAGATAACATCAAGGAAAGAACCACACACCAAAAAAAAAAAAAGGAAAGAAAAGGAAAAGGAAACTAAAACCTAAGGCATACCTGAACAGGTGCTGGTCGGCATGCCATCATTCCCAACTTATTGTTAGCTGTATGTCCAGTGAGTTCAACCAAAATGTCAACTTTATCTTCTCTAACCATGCTTGCAACCTTCTTCTCATCAATCCCGTATATATCCCTCCACATCCCACCCTTTTTTAAAACTTTCTCCCTAAACCTATTCGTTTTTGCATCAGACTGCAATCATTAGAACAGAAAATCCAGAATATCAACATAGCTCACGGATGTCTTGCAGATTTGTAAGCATACTACACAATGCTCTAATTGAATGGTATAAACATAGAATCAAGGCAGTGATTAGCATCAAAGTGCTGGAAAGAGTTGCCTGTTTTGTGGATGCCATGGATTGTGAACTTGACCATCAGAGTCACAAATTAAAATGAACATGAAGCAAAATGATTGGCAATACTGCTGAGCAATTGTGGTATATAAAGGAGGTTTATTCAAAAAAGACTACTACTAACCATCTCTTGCCATCAGTTATATTTAAAAAACAGAATGTTTTTATAAAAAATATAAACCGAGTGGTTTGATGTAGGCAAACAAGTAATGAATTTCATATGACAACACTGATTAGACATATTTGCAATAAAAAAATCCATAAAATCATACATCCGTAAATACTCAAAAATCAACAAATATGTAATAGAGACAAACCATGGTATGCATACCTTCACAACTGCTGAATAGACAACCACCATATAATTTGCATAGTCATGATAGACAAGAGGGGCCTCAATGAAATAAGATACAGAATGAGTAAAATAATCTGGAGATACATATCCAATCACAAGTGGTCTCTCTGGAACTTTTGGGTTGTCCCACGAAGTGTACTGCGGATACAACCTCATAAAGCGCCTACCCCATTCCCTGCATGTAGCATTTCACTTCCGATAAGGCTCACCAAGCTCAATCTAAGAGTTTCCAAACGCTACAAAGTACAATAAAATTGGCATTCTTTTAAAATGTCAAGACTTTACAACATAAAATGCTATTATCATATTCAAATTATATATAATCATCTATGACCAAAAAATGATAGCATGAGCCATAGAGTTCGAAGAAAATGCCCAACTTTTCGTTGAATAAAAATCATTTTGAAAGCCCATAAAGAATAAAATTCAGTCTTTTGATGTAAGAAATTGATGGAAGGACAATTGCAGTAGCTTAATAATGAAGATATATCATTCAATCCCAAAATCTACAATGGACAGAAAGTAGAAAACAGACATAAAAAAGAATATTCACAAACTGAATGCTAATAATGTTCTTCCTCAAATTTCTCAACTCATTTAAATTTTTTATTTGAAAAACAAATTATTTTATATCATGATGGTGTTTGCTTGTAGTCTTCCACCCTCATAATCAGTATAGGAAATATTTTCCAAGTGCCATATTAAATGGCTTCACTGGGAGAAGACAATGACCTCATTAGAAGATTCTTAAAAGAATTGAAATGAAAATGAAATGCCTAGCCCATTGGAGTTAAACCCTACCTGTGAGCCTGAAAAAGCTTATCATCATGTCCCTCGTTTATGTAGTTCATTGCAAGCAACCGATTCTGGCATTGAAAGTTCATAGATATAGATAAGAGAAAGCAATGATACAACAAAGAGGATCCTACACCCATCATACAGACAACAATGTCTGGCATACAATCAATGAATATACGAGCTGTTTGATCTTGGCACCAACTCTGACCATGTTTAAGACATTCAAACAGTACAATACTTTGATAAAAAATTTCCGTCCTTTTTTATAAAGAAAAAAAAGTGGAGGTAGCAGTTGGGCCATCACTTCTACTGTTAGGCCACTTGAAGAATGTAAAAGCGTTCATGTAAAAGAATAAAACCAAGAAGAATTCTTCCTTCTACAATCATCACCATTCCATGCAGCTGCCCACCTCCCCTCCCCCACTTGTGAAGCCAATTACCATTCAAGAGAAAGAATGAAAAATGGGGAAAGTAGCACATGTGGCACTACTACTGAATGTAAAGCATCTGTATTTAAGAATAAAATCAAGTGAACAAAATAAGAAGTAGGTTTTGTCCTTTCACAACAATCATTAACCAATACATAACCTCCACTCCCATGGCCTCTAAGAAGCAATGTCCTTCCCATCCAATGTTATAGTTAAAGCCTTTCATATTTAAACTCAACTGTTCATTCATGCCACTAGACCAGCTTAAAAAAAATTACAGTTCAAACATATTGAGTAAAATCTCTTATAGCATTAGAGGACTAAAAGGAGCATGTTTATGACAACCGACAGAACTTGGCAAGCACTTAGCATTTACTCAAGTAACTGAAAGTGTAACAGCACCTGGCCTGCATTGCGAGAATCAGGATCTATCTCCAGGCATTGCTCGTAAGCACTGATTGCCATAGTTATATTGCCAACATCTCTGTAAAGAACTCCTACAAGTAAAGGATAAATAAAATGACATGTAGCAGAAGAAAAAATTGGTACTAGCCTTTTCTCTTTTGTTTTTTTTTTTTTTTTGGGGGGGGGGGGGGGGGGGTGTTTCCATGTAGAACAGGAATCAAATTTATAAAGGAAAATTGTCACAGTACAAATGAAATCTAAGATACTTATATCAGAATCGATGAAACATCTGAAAAGCAAACACATCGGGGAGGGTGTGTTTGTTTCCATATAGAAAAGGAATCTGATTTATAAAGGAAAATTGTCACACTGCAAATAAAATCTAAGATAATTGTTTCAGAATCAATGAAACATCTGAAAAGCAAACTCATCAGAGCTCACAGTGACCTTTTTCTTATCGAAGGGCAGATACAAGAGTGTGAGCGAGCGAGCGAGCGAGAGAGAGAGAGATACCTAAGTTATTATATGCTTCAGCATATGTCGGATTTGCCATGATAGCTTTCTCAATCATGCTTGCAGCAGCATCCATTTTACCCTGCAAATAGGAAGGATCTGGTCAGCAACATGCCAGATATATAATAAACTAAAATAATGTGCATCGAGTATGATTTCATTTAGGACCTGGACAGTGTAAACAACACCAAGGTTGTTCAATGACTGAGAGAAGTTTGGTTTGATTGATAAAGCTAACTGCAAAACAAAAATAATGATGAACATGATTTCCATCACTGAAGAATGAAAACTTAAAAACTGTACAAGTATCTGAACTTGCCTGATAACACTCCACAGCTTTATCAAGGTTGTCTCGGTCTTTGTATATTACACCTAAATTGTTGCATGCCTCTGCACAGTGAGGATTGAAGTGGAAAGCAAGTTCATAGAACACAATTGCCTGCTCACATGGAATAGATTTACTCAATCAATGAATAATAAAATTATTGCAATAAGAAATAAATAAAACTAGCTAAAAACTTAAGTGTATGTGTGTAGTTATATATATAACTTGGCATCGATGAAAAATAAGTTCCAAGCTCAACTTTTTTAGCATGTTGCTATAAATTTGTCAATCCTCATTGCTCTAGAGGCAAAAGTGTACAAATGGATAGTGGGTCAAGAACAGGGTAAAATTCTTAAAAGATCATTCACCATCTCAAACTTCAGCATTTCACCATAAGCAACACCAAGATTATACATGGCATCAGCATAGTGCCAGTTATAATACAAAGCCTTCTTGTAATATGCCACACCTTGATTGATATCTCCCTCAAGTTTAACCTGAATACACAAATGATTAAATCCAAAATCAAACATGTGCAAGAAAAAAGGTATTCTACTATAAGTTTTCACGAAAAGACAAGCTACTTGAGCATCTAATTAACACAACTGACATTAAGTAAAACAAACAGAATCTAAGGAAAGACTCTGCAAATGTGAATTCACAGCTATTATAAGACTAAGCATGAAGGATGGAAAACCCACTTTTGTTCCTAAATCTGTCAATGCTATTGCCATATTATTCTTTGCAATCTCAAAGTTGGGTGACACAGCTAGACACCTGAAAGAATAATATAATTAAGGAACAATCATCAGCAGAGGCATTGAAAGTATGTACAACTTATGTGCAGGGCCCAATAGAAAAGTAAAATAAGTGGCAGGCATACCTCTCATAACAGGCAATGGCTGATTCTAGGTCACCTCTGTTTTTGTAGATGACACCCATGTTGCAGTATGCTTCAGCATACATAGGCCTCTCTATTGCAGCCTTCTCATAGCAACTAAGGGCAGTGTCATATTGCATCATTTCAGAATACACAACACCAAGGTTATAATATGCAGGCTGCACATAAGAAGTATGACTATTTACAAATGAAAAGTGGAAAACAAACATAGAAACACAAGATTCTGGGAGTGGGAATGAGAAAAAAAATAATATTACCGCATAGTGCGGATCTACT
Organism: Populus euphratica; assembly: GCF_000495115.2. NCBI lineage: Eukaryota > Viridiplantae > Streptophyta > Magnoliopsida > Malpighiales > Salicaceae > Populus > Populus euphratica. The sequence goes on along the minus strand of NW_011500010.1, from coordinate 581,829 downwards.
TTAAGAGCATCATAATACTTCTGAATTCCCTCTTGTGTATTACCAGAGAGCTTTAAGCTGGTTCCAAGATCTGTTAAAACAATGGCTAGGCACTCCGAAGCTGGCTTGTATGAAGGATCAGCTTTCAAAGCCTTGTGATACGACTACACAAGAAAAAATCACTAAAATCTTATAAATCAACTTTTGCATATAATATATAGTTGCAAAACCAAAACCCAAAGCATGATCAACTCACATATAAACATATATAATTAGCAATGACATAGTTTCAGTACATTGTAGAATGCAATTCACAAAAAAAATTACAGCAAGAGGTGGTAAACATGCCCTTATCCATAGCAGCTATCAGGCTGACATTGATAGACAGAATTTCATAGCTACCCAGAACACTCCTTACGAGCAAATACAGAAGCTCAAAATGAGAGCTAAAAACTACTGTTACCAGCAGGAAAAGTGAAAACACTAAGTTATTTTTGAAAAAGAAATTGAACAATATTTACTTTTAGCTTTATTTTCAACAAATGCAGGATGAAGCATCCATCTGAGTTCATACACATGCACGGACAGCTGAGCGATGAGTATATCGACTACAAATTCTCTCAATTCCAATTTATCATGCAAAGAACGTAGGAACTAGTTATCAGTATCAGCAATCACCGATCCCCTTTTTTTTAGATGCATAAGATCCACAAGCACGATAAAGCCAGTCTATATGCGTAGGAAAGCTAGTAAAGCATCACAAAAAAAGGGGGAAATGAGACTTCTAATCTGTACTAGCATACTTAACAATTCGAATAGCAAGCAATTAAATCCAACCTGTAAATAAAATTGCAATACAAGTTTGCTTGCAAACTGTGACTTCTAATTATAACAAACATCTTATTTACTGATGTGATGAAGATGAATTGATGGTCATGAGCTTACTTCAGCAGCCTCTAACAGACGACCCTCATCCTTGTACAGTATACCACAATGTGTCAGGGCACACGCGTTCTCTGGGTCCAGCTTAATAGCTTCAGCAAAACTATCAAAAGCAAGCCTTTCCATGTTCTGCATCTGCAAGCATATTCCTTTTCCGATGTAAGCCTCAGCATTTCTACTATCATTCTCCAGGGCACTCTCGTAAAGAGCAAGAGCATCAGCAAATTTATTTCTCGATCGAAGAATGTTGGCATAAGAGAGTGCGTCCTTCCCTTCAAACCCCTTCTGTGCTGGAGACGAACCAACACGAGAGCCACTAGGGCCAGGTGAAGGCCGTGATCCCTTCAAGAAACCATTATCCCCAATCGGTTCCTTCTCTCTCACATTACCAGCATCATTCTCTGTCCACGCCATCTGGGTATACCGAGATTCTCTCTTTCCTATAGGAGTATCTACGAAAATAATCAACTTTTCATTCACAACCACCGCACGTCAAAAAAACAAACCACAAATGCAAGGCTTTACCCAATGCTTGAACTTTAAATGCATAGAGTTTCAGGCTTTATGAGACATTAAATTGCACTGAAATTCAACTTCAAATTACTAAAACAACCACTTCACCTTGCCTCCATGGAATGACAAGCACAACAAAAACCAGGATTTTCAATGTTAAAGAGAGAAAGAAGTGTTTTTACATCATTATAACTGCATTGAACACACAATTGGAAACCCTAACTAGGTCAAAACTGATTCAAGAAACTGCTTGATTTAGCAAAGCTACCATCTTGAACCCCAGCTGATCATTTAATAAAACCCTAAAAGAAGAAGAAAATAATTAAAACATCACGAAAGAATCATCAAACCCCAGCAAAACCCATATAGAAGTAGAAGATAAAAATTAAGGGTTTTTATCCAATTCGATACGCAGAAAAAAAAAGGAAACGAGAAACTCAAGAAGACAAGATAAAAAGTGTTTAAAAAAATAGAGATTTTGATACTCACATTCAAGAAAACAAAAACCCACTAGAGCAAAAGACTTTTAATAAGGAATGGCGTCTGACAAGAAGAGAGATAGGTGTAGGCTAAGGTTGGCCGGAGTAAGTGAGTGTCCAAAGACAGAATTTTCAGAGAGAGTTATACTAATTTTAAGAGGTTATTATTCGAAAGTTGAAACGGAGACACGGCACTCTCTCTTTAAATTCCGGTCTCCGACAGCGAGAAAGCGATAGAAGCGTCCCACAACCAGAGAGAAAACGGTCGAGCCACCTGCTTGGTGTTGGTGTGTTCGTTAAATTACAAACAGGAGAGGACTCTGTTGCCTTTTGTTTGGTTTTGTGTTGCTTTTGCCCTCTTATCTCCACAATAATTTCATTTTTGTACCATCACTCTTTGATATGGCAGCTACCGGTGGAGCAATGGAAGTGTGCACTCTCTTTTTTATACTTTTTAAAGCTGTTTTCAGACAATTTACATATTAATTAAAAAAGAAAATATAATATTAACCTAAATTTTTTTAATATTAATTTTTCTGCAAATATCGAAGTATTTACTATTAAGCTGAGCCTCTTGCAAAAGCCTTGTTTTGAAAGAGTCTCGACTGAATTAAGGTCAGCTTCCCATAAACCCTCCTGTTCCTTTCATGAGCGCCAAGCCTGCCTCAGCAAGACTGAGAGAAAGCTCCCTTTCTATACGAAAACAAAAAACAGAGAGAGCCCAAGCAAGCTCTGTTTGCCAGTCCCTTAATTGCATTTGGACCCCACTCCTCTGTATAATGCACTGCCATATTATCTGATCTTCTGCGACCCGATTACATGAAGAACAAGCAGCCTGCATGTCTCTTCCCCGTTGCACTTGTCAGACTTTTGCTGACAACCTGTGAAGATCGCAAAGCCAGGCAATAAAGCTATACCAGTAAAGAGAAATTGCCACTACAGATCCTTTCCGAAGAAATACAATCCTGGGAGCAATTATTTCCAAAGAAATACAAGCTCTTTAACATCTCCAAGAGCAGTCATTATGTGCATTTAGACTCCATGCACTTCTATTTTTAATCAGATGACTCGAACCCAAATTCAGCCAAAAAGAAAAACCTTGTGTAGTGCATTTGGAAAAATAAATATTTTTTTTAGTTAATTTTATTTTTTTACTTGAAAAGAACACTCTTTTATTTTTTATATTCAATATTAGTATAATTAATCAGTGTTTTCTAGCTTTTTTATATAAAGATTTGTCATAATTTTTTTAGCAATGAGGGTGAATAAATAAAATTAAATATTTTAAGAGTTTCCTCAAGTTATGGTGTTGTTGATCTTTATGGGACTTGACTTGTAATAAACATTGTTATTTTTCACTTATATTTGGGTGAGTTGATACCAAGTGATTCCTAATAATTTTTGTTATGTTATCAAATCACCATACCAATGGATAATTATCATGGTTCAACAATTCTACATGATTAGTTATTGTGCATTGTAAAATAATCATGATCGGAAAAAATTGTGAAATAGGACATGTTTTTGCAGAAGATGATAAAGTGACTTCTTTTAAGGAAAAAAATATTATTTTTGTTTCTGTTAATAATTGTTATTGAATATTATAATGATAAAACTGATGATGAGATGCTTATTATAAAAGTATTGTATTATGAATTTGTGATTGTTGTTAATAGGTGAATAACAATAATTAAAAAAAAATATAGGATAGGATATGCTCGTTCATGAAAGGATGAGAAAGTTTTTTCTTAGAAAAAAGACGTTGAGGAACTAATATGTTATTTTGTTCTTGTCAATTGCTATAAAAAATCTTAGTGGTAGGACCTATAATGAAATGATGTATAAAAATGTTGTAGTAAGAGTTATTGTATCAGATATTTATGATGAGACAATTTATATAAAAATATTGTATTAGAAATTATAACAAGAAAACATGTATAAAAGTGTTAAAAATTTATGAAGCGGTCCACACACAAAAATATTTGTGCTGGAGGATAATAGTTTGAACTCGTATTTTATGGTGAGTTTCTTTCATTATAGTAAACTGATGCATTAACTTTTAAAAACAATAAATAATTTTCTTGATTAATTTTTTTTTTTTTTTACCATGCATTGTTATGCTTTTCTATATATATATAATGTTGTGTTGGGTTTTTAACGAGTAAGATGTAGATAAATAAAATTAAGTATTTTAAAAATAATATATTATACTATAGATTTTTCATTATAGAAGCCCGATTTTATTTTTTTTAATTAATGTTTATTTTAAAATATGATAGAGGTTGTATTTTAAAGTATTTTTCATTTGAAAATACATTAAATTATTTTTTTATTTTTTAAAAAATTATTTTTAACACCATATTAAAATAATTCAAACATAAAAAAATTCAAATTTAAAAAAAAAAAAAACACTGTACCACAATGCTAAACACCGTTTCCTGTGATACTTTACAGGCAATCTCCTCATTTTAAATCCTGCAACATTGTCTATTTGTGCAACAGTTTCAGCACCTAAAAAAACCTCACAATTTGAAGGTTTGAATATCAGACCATATAATGAGCAGAACTGATAAAAAATAGTAACCACAGAGTTAATAGCATTCACGTTTCCAGCAGCCAAAAACACGAGGTCACTAGCAAAACAAAGGTGAGTTGAAAAAGACTTTCTTACACCTTGGATGGTAAGGGAGACTTCCATTAGCAGCAGCAACATTCAACGAACATGATAGGACTTCCATCACGACCACAAATAAATAAGATTTCAACGGGTCACCTTTTCACAAACCCTTCTCGCCATTAAAATGACCTCGAAGACTGCCATTAACAATCACTGAAAAGCTGGTGGTGGAGATACAAGCATGTAGCCAATTTACAGATTAAATATCGAGCTCTAAAAACATTCTCTCCGGTTCTCGTCGTATCTTGTACAAAAGTTGGTTGATTTTGTCTAATAATGAAATAAAGACAAATTTTCATCTGCAAGATTTTGGATATGCATTTATAGAGAGTTGTGCAGCAGTAGATAGGTCTAAAACCCACTACTTTACTCGCATTTGCAACCTTAGGAACAAGAGTGATAGTAGTGGAATTGATGGCTTTCAACATTTTACCAGCTCGGAAGGAATCCAATAGAGCATCGGTCACCTCATCGCTAACAAAGTCGCAGGCAGACTTGAAAGAACAGGTGCCTTACTACTATTCAAAGAGAGCGTGACCCTTTTAAGTTTAACCTCTTGAGCAGACTACAAGAGCAGCAAGGAAAGATCGTTGTTTTGTAGAGAACCTTTTAGGGAGGATTCTTAGAGCATGCTCCACATTGCTATCTTCGTCACCAAGCAAATTATGATAGGATTGAATGATTCTAAATTTCAGCTTGGGAATTCAGAATGCTACCACCTGCATGCAGAAAGAAGAACGGAGATTGTATTTTAAATTCTCCATGCCTTGGTTATTTGAACAATCAGTGCCAGAAGTAGAGAACTTCTCATCTACAATGATCACTTTAACAGTGTTTCTCCGCAGTATCCATCTAAAGATCTTCTCATCTACAATATTCTGAAAATTCTGTTCTCATATGTTGTCTCCACCAAGTAATCTACAGACTTCTTGTTGTTTAAGAGGGTGATTAAACCCTCTATTATTAAATATCTTTGCGATCGAATTTTATGCCAATATTAATCTACATCTACATTTAAACCAAGTGTATTTGTTTATGAACTTTTTTTACGCAACGCCCTCTTGCATTACCTTGTGTGTTTGGAATTATGAGGCGTTAATTAAAAACACCAAAAGGAAAAAAAAATTAAATCAATAAAGACATCGCTTTTAATTTGATTAAATACTAAGATTTGTGGGCTCGCACTAAGACACATGTTAGAATTTTTTTTTTCTTATCAATTAAAAAAAAAACATTAGTGTAATGCAAGCGTGTATAAAAAAATAACCATAGCTTGGGACATATACCCGATTGATCAACAAATGCTTGTATAGTTAATTAGATGATAAAAATATAGATAACGAAAATAAATAGCCCAACTCAAACAAAAAATAGTTATGGTAACCTGCAAAAGAAATTATTAAAAAATCAAAAAAAGATCATCACCTGTCTACTTGCTTTCTTATAGAACCTGATCTGCTAGCAAAATATATATATGTTGTATTATATTATATTACTTTTTAAAACAGAATTATTTCACTAATATTTTTTTTGAAAACATGCTAGCAAGAAAAAATAGAAAGAAAAAAAACTGGGTATAGATCTGGAGTGAGCGGCAAAGAGCTGTACTTGTTAGTAATGGAAAATTAAGTGATTAATTAAAATTTACGCCAGGCTCTTTTACAGATCCCCTCTTCTCATCTTTCAATCTAAATAAGCCAAGGTATAATACATGGTATATCACAATAAAATCATCTCCATGCACAATGGCGACGCTGATTATCAAGAATTTGACAAGCACAAATGATTTAATGGAGTTGTTAGGCTTTCATTTTTTGAAGCAGGGCTAACTAATCTTGATGGCCATCACCTTTCTACTTGCTTTCTTATAGAACCTGATCAGATGGAATTGAAAATATTTAGCAACAACTCCTCTTAGCCTGGGGTATAGACCAACTCTTGCTGGTTTCCTTATATAAGGTTCATCCATCCACCCAATCACTTCACAGCAACTCCTGATTCTTTGCTCGCTAACCCTCATAGAACAACCGTCCTCAGGTCTCCACTCTCTAAAGAGCGAAAATGAAGAGTGAATCAGCAGCGATTGATATCCCAGAGTCTAGCTCTGTTGCTAAAGGAAAAGCACCTCTCATAGCTGTTTCCAGGGATGAAAAGGGAGGATACGGGAAGGGGATTGCCATATTTGACTTCATTCTAAGGCTAGCTGCTATTGCGACTGCTCTAGCTGCTGCTGCTGCCATGGGAACTAGTGAAGAAACCCTCCCATTCTTCACTCAATTCTTCCAGTTCCAAGCTAGCTATGATGATCTTCCCACTTTCCAGTATGTGATTTTAACCTGTTGCTAGGGATAGTATAATATGCACTGAATTCTTACACACAATAACACGCCTTTTGGGATAATACTTGTTACAATGTCTTGGGCCGGTGGCGTGAAATCAACATAGTAGCCTATTTAGAAGGTATGGAGATTTCTACAGAAATTTTAAGGCATCTCTTTTTTCAGGTTTTTCGTCATTGCAACCGCATTTGTTGGTGGCTACCTGGTCCTTTCCCTTCCACTCTCCATAGTAGGTATTGTCCGCCCACATGCAGTTGGACCAAGGCTCCTGCTGATTATTTTGGACACTGTAAGCTCTCTAAATGTTGTGTAATTAACATCTCGCTGTGAAACCCAAATTCTCAACTCATTTTAACAAGAAAATCTCAACCCCCCCCCCCCCCCCCCTTTTCTTTTCTTTTTTCAGGTTGCACTTCCCCAAAACCCCGCTGCTGGGGCTGCAGCTGCTGCCATAGTCTACTTGGCCCACAATGGCAACCCAAACACAAACTGGCTTGCTATCTGTCAACAGTATGGTGATTTCTGCCAGAAAGTCAGTGGAGCTGTGGTGGCATCACTCATCACTGCTGTCATCTTCGTGTTTTTGATTGTGCTTTCAGCTTTCGCTCTGCGAAGGCATTAAGAGAAAAAAAGAGTGAAACTTGTTCTGTTTTATCTCTGGACTTGTTTGGTGTTTATGTTGTTGTTATCATTGTTATTTTCAGTGTTCTTATTGTATAATGGTGAGAGTAATGGTGTGATTTACAGTAATGTAAGAGATGATTACAATGAAAATTGAAGTGTTTTATATATATATATATAGCTGTGTCACTTGTGAATATGCTTGGATTTACGGTTTAAACATTATTGCTTATTATAAAATTATAACTTCACAAATTACTTAAAAAGCTCTTGAAGCCATGAGATCAAATATATACAAGTTTATTTATTTTTATATTTTAAAAGTATTTTTAAAATAATTAATTTTTTAATTTTATTTTATTTTAAATTATTTTATTGATAATCCCATATCATTTTAATATACTAATATCAAGAATAAACTTTTTAAAAAATAAATATTATTTTAACATATTTTAAAATAAAAAATATTTTAAAAACCACTTCTATCAAATAAACTCAAAATCTAATATAGCTCACCTCCATTTCCTCAGCAACAACAACTAACATGTTTGTTTCTACGTTTTAAAAGTATTTTTAAAAAAATTTGAAATTTTTTTATTTTTTTATTAACTTTAAATTAATATGTTTTTAGTGTTTTCAAATCATTTTGATATGCTAATGTCAAAAATGATTTTTAAAAAATAAAAAAACATCTTTGACATGCATTTTGGCACGAAAAGCTATTTGAAAAGCAATAGCAACCACACTTTCAAGCAGGCTTAAGTCTTCAATAAAAACTTCTAATCAAAATATAATTGCCTTGCTTAAGCCAGAGGAGGGGTTGTTGAACATTAGTTACAAAAGGTGAGATAATCATAATCCCAGTAAATATTCCTCCCTCGGAATTAAAATGGTAACCTGCTTTCAAATTCTTGTCAAGTATCTTCAAATTGAGAATTAGTCATACATCAAAGGGAATTCTAGAGCCATTGTATCAGGCACATAGGGCTCATCTATATATGATATAGTCGCAAGGTACAGAGCACAACTCAAAAGGTTACTAAGAAAATTATTTTCAAGAAAGTCCTTTCTAAGTGCTAATTGAATAGTTGATGTTTTCTAATCAACTTGTTATTGCCTTCAGCTGGGGACCAGCTAATTTATGCTCCCCTGCTTCTCACAACTTTCTTCTCGGCTTTTAATCAAAAATGAAAAAAAAAAAAAGCAAGCTTTAAATAGATTGGAAATGGTGAGCACCCACACCCTTATTCCTATAAATAAAAAAACTATTTAAGATTGCAATCCTCACTACAAACTCGATTTAACCAGCTCCTCTAGTTTCAACAACCTTTTCTTTTAGGCATACACTTCAATATATTTTTTAATTTCAAGATGCCATTGTCGTGCATTACCCAACTAGACACACATCAAATTTTCCATGCAAGACAAGGACTTTTTTTCTTGCCAATATTAATATTTATTTTCTCCGTATATTGTATCATTAGTTGTGACTAACTTATACATCAATAGGCATCACAACCAATAATGAATAACCTAACCTTCAATAATGCAGCTCTTCATCTCTACAAAGTACCTACAACTCTACACATAGAGGGACTTGCAACACACTTACTCCACGAGGTAAGCTAGGTTAATCAAAGTCTATAAATATCTTAATTATTATATAAATATTCAAGTAGGAGAGGCAATTTAATTTCATATAAGAAAACTAACATATACATTTTCTCTCATTTTCTTTACTCTTTTGCACATTTTTCTTTTTAAAATCTTACTAACCTAAATATCAAATGATTCATTCTTTTGTCAAAAAACTTATTTTTCAAGAACAATAAAAAATAAAGACAAAAGCATAAATTCAAGCCCATCATATTCTAACATAAAAAACAATCATGAAAAACCCAATACATTCTAAATCTTTCACAACTTTATCAATGGTGTCGTTTCTAGAAACTTGAATAAAAGTTGGTTCATTTCTTTTTCACACCCCTCACTAAAAAATTCTTTTCATAATCAATTACTTGGAAACTTTAGGACATGAAAGAATTATTAACCTCCCCATAACAAATACTTCAACTCGTTCAGATCCCCCAACAACTCTCCTATCAAAGTGAGAATGTTTAACAATGTTGTTCTAGTCATACAACAATAATTTCACACTCTTGCACTCTTTCAATGAGAAATAAAACATGTAGCTTCATTGCATACACTATTGAATTTAAAAAGATAATTCATGTTTCCAAAAGAAATAAGGTAAAATGACATGAAAGTTAGTAGACATGAGAACATTCGTACTCTAATTGTCCAAATAAGTTGCTCCTACTATAAAGAGCACTCCTTAACAAATCCTAGTCATAACAATGACTTCAACCATCAATCCTTTTTTTAAGTATCGTTTATAAGCTCCCCATTGAAAAAGGCAAAAACATAAGATAAAAAAGTAATTACATCATCCTTTAAGAATGAACATCGCCTTCATCAAATAAAAGGTTCTTCACTTTGTCATCAAGTGTTATATACTCATCCCTCTAAATATTGCATCTCTATAAAGGCCAAGTTAGACAACTATGATGACTTTACAGACTTAAGAAAGCACATACGAAACATGAGAAATATTCTAGACCTGGTTATAAATAAGGCTGATGCTATATACAAAATCCTCATAATAACATTTTATAGATATACTCAGATATGGCATTAAAGCCTTAAGCTTAGCTCCATCCTTGACCTTCATGACCTTTGCATTGAACTTATCTTCCATTTCAGCATTAACATATCAACCAAAAAAAGTGATGTTAAGCTTTTTTTTCATTGCTCAAGGATAAGATAAGAGTATCAAAGCATACCTTTAAAGATTTAACAAAAAAATGGTAAGTGTGGAGAATTTAATCAAACTTATTGCCAATGAAGCTTTAATTAAAAGTGTTTATAACTACTTTTTATATGAAAGACTATATACTCACCCTAACTGAACTCTTCTTAATGTGAAAAAGGTAATAGAAAACCACTTTCAAGTAGATAAGATAAGCATGAACAAACAATAACATCTTTATTTTCATCCATAAAGAGTAGAATTTCTTTAACACCATCAATCTTTTACAGGCATCTAAAAAGCATTAAAGGATCCATTCATAACTGTCTAGTATTCCATGAGCTTATGACTACTACTCTAGCTGTTATACGAGATAAGGTAATGAATGTCATTAAAAAAATGGAATTTATGCAACACTTTTCATCTATAAAGAGTGGCATGAATATAAGATACCACAATTTTTTTTTTATCATTTTTACCATGACTATATTCATGATATTAAGGAATGTTATACTGTAAAATATAAGATAGAAAAATTAATCATCAAGAGTTATATCCAACAGTGTATAAAAAAGGAAGTGCAACTCGAACAAATAAGGAAAGATTTCTAAGATGCATTACTTGGGATAAGATAATTTCTAAAAAATATATCTCCACTTGCATGAGAAAATCTTCTGAACTTTTCAATAAAAATAGTAGTGTTCACAATGTCTATTGAATTCTATGTGTCTCCAAACAATTTCTCTATGTCTTTCTTGGAAAATTTGGGTTGAAAATACTTTCTGAAAATTATGAAAAATTTTAAAAATATCATATTATTTGTTGATTATATCAAATTTAATCCTTAATTTTTTTTTATTACTATATATTTTTTATTTTAAATATTTAATTTTTAATTTTATCTTTTATAATTGTTACGTGATTTTTTCTTATTATTTTTTTATTGAAATTTTTTATCTATTAAATTTGGTCCTCATTCTTTTGATTGTTACTTATTTTATTTGAAATAATTGATAAAATGTTAATTATTATTATTATTATTTTAATTTCTTCATATTTCATTTTTTTAGATTTAATCTCTATTATTTTGATCATTATTTATTTCATTTGAGATAATTTATATAATTATATTTTTTTTTCAATTTTATTTTCATTCAACTTTTTAATTTGTAAAATTTGTTCCTTATTATGTTAATACACTTGAAAAAAATAAAACATTAATAAATTATTTTCTAACTCATTTTCCATGACATAATCAAATATTAGAAAGTGTTTTCCAACTTATTTTTCATTACACTACCAAACATCAAAAAATAATTTATTTTTTTAGAATTTACTTTCAAAAAAAATTATTTTCCAGCAAATAAACAGAGTCTTAACACTACTCTTACATAAAATATTTTTCATTTTCTAAATAACTAAGTTCTACTTTAAGAGAAATAAATAAATTTATTAAACACTCATCTCTTTTGTATGCATGATAACAAAAGTCATAAAAAGGTAACATCAACTATATAAAATATTAAGTATTTTTTTCTATTTCATTAGTCAAATCTTTCAAACGTGATTTTTAAAAAGACTTGTGGAGGGGATGAAGGAGCATAAAAAATAAATTTCTAAAATTAGAAAAAAAAAATATTACATCCTAATTGCTCAAGCTAGACCCAAAAAACTATAATTCATAGTCGTTCAAACCATCTTGAATGGCTCTCTCTCACACATTTTATCTCTACCCACTCATCTTTCTCTTTCTCACCCTTACCAGCTATAAGGGCTTTCCTATCAAGCACACACCTCAATATATTATAATTTTGAGATGTTGGTGTCGCACACCACCCAACTAAGTATTCATTAAATTTTTTATATAAAGCAAACATTTTTGTTCTTGCTAATGATTATTTTTTGCACACATATGACATTATTAATAACCAACTTCTTCATCAATAACACAAGCACCGCAACCACTGATGAGCATCAACCAATCCATCAATGATACATCTCTTTAAAATTCATAAAGTATCCACAACTCCACATACTGAGGTACCTATAATGCCACTCTTCATGACTCTATAAGGTGAGATAGTGTGACCAATTTCTATAAATACCTTGGTCACTAGGTAAACATTCAGGTAAGGAATGTCAGTTTAAGTTCATATAAAAACACTTATAAATACTTGCTCTCATTTTCTTTACTCTTTTATAGATTTTTTCTCTTACATTTTACTAACTTAAGTATCGATGTGCCCTTTGTTTTAATAAGAGACTTGTTTGTCAAGAACAACTAATCTTATATTCCAACCTATCACATTCTAACCTGGTATCCAGTAGTGGAAAGCCTAATCTCGTTTGAAGTTTTCATAACTTTATCATCAACAATAACAATAATAATTAATTTTTTGTAAGGAATTCAAAACGAAAAGGAAAGAAAAAACATCCTTTTGTATTACCTTAACTTAAAAGTAGATTTTTTTTCTTTTTTGGTTTTGTTTAAGCTTGAACTTAGATTGGAATCAGCATTTTTAAGCTTAGTTAATGCAACCATATATTATCACTTGTCCTTGCATGTTGATCTATTAATCCATTAATTCAAAACCTATCCTAAGATGGGTTTTTCTTAATCGGGTTAAAAGTTGATATGGATAAACTCCAGTGACTCGATTAACCTAATCAAATCAGGTTAAGACATGATTGAATCAGGTTAAGTTTCAAGTTGGGTTTAACAATATCAATTATGCATCGGGTAAGATAAAAAAAAAAATCCACCCATTTAGATCGATTCGAGTTGGTATTCATTAAATTTGGATTAAATTATCATTCTTAATTGCAAACTCTTCTAAACCCATGTATTTAATAGCAACCTAGACAAGGATGAAACAACCAACTAAATCTTACAAGGTTAATTTTGTAATTCGCTCTTACAAAACATATATTTAGGTGTATAAATAGCGGGATATCCCGCTAGGTCAATCTATTTATACATAAATACCCCCTCGGTATAAATAGATTAATACTAAACTTGGGCTCATGCTATTTTCCTAATAAAATATTTAGGCATTACAAGAGCTTTTTTTTTAAATAAAGAAATTCAATAACTTAGATTATAGTCCTGATCGATTAAATGAGCTAGATTTATTTGAATCATATAGGAAAAAAGGACAACTATAGCAAACATATATATATATATATATATATATATATATATATATGATAACATAGGGAGAAAAAAAAACCTTTTATCCAAGAGCAAAAGGATGATGTTGTTTAATTTTTAACTAGTTAAACATGAAATGATGAAATAGGATAAAAAAACTAGTTTGAGTCAACCTAAGTCAGTACGATAAACATATCATCTCGATATTAAGGGGTGAACTAGTCTGAATTAACATGACAAACTCATAGACTAGATCATAACGTTAATATAATTTAATAGAAAAAATATCGAATAAAACCACAAAGCCATTTTTTTATATAAAAATATTGAACAATGATATCAAAAAAGAAAGTAAGATAAAAAAAAGATGTAAACCCCTATTAACTTTTCAAATATATGACTCTGGTCATCAGACCTGAAGTACTATACATGAAAAAATTAGAAAGTTGAATCTCTAAAAAATAAAATATTGAAGGATAAAATTGAAAAATATAACACATATAAAACTATAAAATAAAAAACAATAATTAAAAGAATAAGGGTTACAATTAAAATAAAAAATAAATTAAAGGGAAATAATAAATTCTCAATTTGAAAGTTAAATTGAAAAAAGTAAACATTAACAAAAGGAAAAAAAATCAAAAGAATAAGGACTAAAATGAAAAAAAAAACACAATACACTATAAACTTGGATTGATGGGTAAAGTTAAAAACAATAAAAAAATTATAAAAGGGTTAAGGAAAAAAATTGAAAATAAAAAAATAATAATCAAATTAAAAACATCGATACATGATGAAAAAATTAAACATGCAGAATTTTTAACCTGTTTTTTATATAAAATTATTCTTAAATGTAATAAAACAATTATGTACCCATCTAATTAAATAAATAAAAAATCATTATGTAAATAAATAAATAAAAGTTATTAATGATAAATAAAAATAAAATTAGATAAATTAAGAAATAAATATATATTAATATATTTAATATCACAACATGAGTTATTTATCCGGTTGTATTTAATGAATATGTTTATTAAAGCCATTTAGTAATAAAAATCAACATACACATAAAATTTATTTAATAAAAAAAAATATTATACAAGGTTGCAAATATTTAAAATATTATAAAAAATAAATATTTGTTATTTTTAAAAATAAATTTAATATATAAAAAATATAAAAAAAATTACAGATGAGTTATACTAACATCTTTAAAAATTAAACAAATCAAATATAATTAAAAAATAATTGTTATTTGATAAATACTAAATAAATGAAAAAACACATAAAAATGGTATTAATTAAAATATAAACCTAAAAATTAAAGAAAAGAATGAGACCATGTGTTTTTGTGTTTAGTAAGTTAGGTCAAGCGTTAAACCTATTAAGAAATGGCTTGTTTGGGGGCTTTTAATTTTTTTTTAAGTTAATAAAGCAGAAAACAAAGTTTTTTGAAAAAAAATAGATGATATATTTTGTGAAATTCTCTAAATTTTAATTATTATGGTAGTGGAAAAAACTAGATTCCTGTCTTTTCATCTAAAAACTCATTTTTAATCTATTTTTGATTAAAAACTCCTAAAACACATCTTATTAGCCTTGTTAAATCAATATTTGGCTTTCAAATATGCAAAACACTCACCTCAAAATTCAAAATCAAAAATTTTTTTGAGCTAAGATATGTTTTTTAGACACGTTTTAGATAATATATATATATATATATGAACTCATTTTATTACATGAAACTATTTGGTATAAAAATCAATTGTTTAGTGACCCAAATCATCACCAACGACAACTTTTCTCTCCACTCTAAAATCTGGTGAGCATTTCTTTCTTCTTGTCCTAAAAAAATTTTAAAAAATAAATTTTAGTAAAAGAATTAAATTTTTAAAAATTAAAGAAATCGTTATCTAATAGATAAAAATAGAGAAACTAAAATAAAGTTTTCAAATAAATTTTAAAGTCATAACCTATTGTATATTTTTTTTTACTTTGATTCTTTGTTTTTCAATTTAATTTTTATTCAAAAAATTATACCATTAAATTTTAATTTGGATTAAAAATAATTTAATAAAAATTTAAAAATTTAACTTTAAAAAATATAACTTAATTGGTCAGGTCTGAATTTATTATTTAAAAATTATTAGATTAAGTCTTATAAATCTCATGCCACTAGAGATTTATATAATTATTAATTTTAATAATTATAAAATTAATTGGGATTCACGTAAATTAACTTGAATATTTATATTAATAAAAAAATAAAAAAAAAATATTGTTATAATTCATAATTATTTGTCAGGAAAAATAGTAATTAACGCTATAGCGATTTCACGCCCTTTTAGTTTTTTTTTAATTAATTAATAATAATAATAATTAATAGTAAAGTAATAGAGTGGAGTGGAGTGGACTGTACCGTCTCTCCACTGTCAAAATTCATAAGTCATGTCCCGGCCCCACACGCGTCTCCCCTCTTCCTTCTCGCTCTTGCTCTCTTTTACTACTGAAAACTAGAACAACTTTTCCCGGGAAAATCGAAAGGAAAATCTGATCGTTTGAGTTAGGGTTGGAAGGAAATGTCACAGACAGGGAAATTGATGCCAAATCTGGATCAACAGAGCACTAAGGTGCTTAATCTCACTGTACTCCAGCGAATGGATCCTTTCATCGAAGAGATTTTAATCACAGCCGCACATGTCACTTTTTACGCTTTCAATATCGAAACCAGTCAGTGGGTACGTGCGTGCTTGTTTACGTCTGTTTTTTTTCAATTATATTCGAATCTGATGTTCGATTTTTATCACTCTTGATTTCTTAATTTCATTGTTTCCGATTTCAGAGCCGCAAGGATGTTGAAGGATCTCTCTTTGTTGTCAAGAGGTACTCTGAATTAATTATTTCTTTTGTGTTTTGTAATTATTATTATATTGATTTTTTTTTGTTCTATAGGAATACTCAACCGCGGTTTCAGTTTATTGTAATGAACCGGCGAAACACAGGTTTCTATTTGTTCTTCTTTTTTTGTATGTTATCAATTGGGTGGGTTTTTGAATTTTTTTATTTATTTATTTTGTGAGCAGAAAACTTAGTGGAGAATTTATTGGGGGATTTTGAGTATGAAGTTCAAGCTCCGTATTTGTTGTATCGGAATCAATCTCAAGAAGTTAATGGTATTTGGTTTTACAATCGGCGTGAATGTGAGGATGTTGCCAACCTCTTTACTAGGTACATACAATTTAATTCTTCTTTGACAACTTATTTAGTTAGATTTTGTTTGATGTTTACTTAAATATTCTAAATTCCCTAATACATGTTAGAGCTTGGGTTTTGAGTGAATGATTAGGTGCTGTTTGCATTATTAGTAGCTGGTTGGATTTATTAATTAGATTTTATTGTTGTTTACAGGATCCTTAATGCTTACTCAAAGGTTCCTGCAAAGCCAAAAGTAGCTTCAGTCAAAAGGTATTTTGTTCTCGTATAATTGAGTCATCTGCAATTAGTTATTGGATATCTTGTATAGTTGATTCGAATGGTGTTTAAATTTAACACATGATATGCTTACTGCTGTTAGAATATTTCTATGTGAATATAGCCTTTAATTCAGCTCAACCAAGAATTGGTTGGGATTGGATATGGGAATCTTAACATAGTTGATTATGAAAAGAATCAACGTGGATTGTTAAGTGATTTTTAAATAATTAAGAAACATTTTATGTTGGTAAAATCAGGATGTGAAGAAATTCTTCTTCTATGAACATAAATGAGAGTGCATCTCCATGATCACTTCCCTCATATATTATCAGTTTGTTTTGTCCTCAAGCTTTCATGACTTCAAAATTGACAGTGCATTTGGATGTTGCTCTGGAATTTTAAAAACTTGATATAAACATGTAACTGTGATTGCTGATGTTGAATCATCAATTTGTTGTTTAGTTATGCTGATTGAGAAAATGGACTTTCTAGCATGCCATCTAACTTATTGTTTGCACAAACTGTATATCACTTAGTGAATATGAGGAGCTTGAAGCAGTCCCAAATATGTCAGTGTTTGAAGGTCCCTTGGAACCATCATCAACTGCCTCTGCTGCCAATGATAGCACTGAAGATTCTTCGTTTGAGAACTTCTTTAGTGTAAGTGCCTTACTTCTTTGCTTATTCTCAAGAGTTATTTTTACACACTATGTGGAGAACTGCTCTTTGGATTTTATACTTTGTTTGTCAATTAATATATTTGTAAATTCTGCTATGGTGCCATTTAGGATTCTGTTTGTCAGTTAGATACTTGACATGGTTGGTTCATTTCAAACTTGCATGTTTTCTACTGAAAACTATCAATCCCATGCCTGAATATACACTTGCATTATTGTCAAATGCCTAATTTGTGATCCCCTTTTGTTGATTGAGTTTCTATCGCTATCAGTGTAATAGTAATAATCATTACCCAGCACTAATTTAACCACCAATCCCATTACTGCTTGCTTTCTATGCTTTTCTAGTCTGATTTCGCTAAATTTTCTGTACTTTAACCATATATATATATATTAACATGCCTGAGTAGTTTTTGATACTATTCTTGCAGACAGCCATGAATATTGGAAGCACTGCTTGTAATGTAGCAAATTCAAGACAGCCATATCAGCCTTCTCCCACCATTCCATTATCCTCCCATACACCTAGTGTTGTTATGCCTTCTCCACTAGTTCCACAAATACCTTCTCTTCCTAATTCATCTTTACCCACCTCAAAAACCATCCATGGCACTCCTGATCCAATCAGCAGTGGCAGTCATGTCACTAATCTTGTGAAGCCCTCATTTTTTGCTCCCCTTTCTTCCTCATCTGTATTGCTGCCACCCCCTATCTCCTCACCACTTAATAGTGCTCCTGCACTTCAGCCTCCCCTAAATCTGCAACGACCATATGGCACTCCAATGCTTCAACCCTTCCCACCTCCCACACCACCACCATCTCTTACTCCTAGTTCAACTGCCACTACACCTCTAATTAGCAGGGACAAAGTCCGTGATGCACTTCTGATGCTTATTCAGGTACTTGATCCTTTTCTTATCCTTACATCTCCCCTTTATGTCATTCGCTTACTTATTTAATGTAAGATTATACTTTTAATATCTGTGCAGGGTAAAAGAACCACCTATTCTCTCTTGTTTAAATTTTAAAAGCCACTACTTTGCTTGGATACTAAGCGATTTTTGAATTATTGATATCTCCTTTTCCTTTTGAAAAAAAAGAAGAAGAAGAAGAAGAAAGGAAGTAAGAAAAGAGAGAAGTGAGCATCTGTCTAAATTATTGTTTGTTGATTTGTTCTTATGCTAGGATGATCAATTCATTGACATGTTTCATCAAGCACTGCTGAAGGTGCACCATCCATGAGGTATTGAAGATACACAATGACCTTCCCTTTGACAGATGTGGCAAATACAGAATGGTTGTAACATGAGTTCTCTGTACAGACAGCTCTTGGTCCTTGGAAATAATGGGGGTATAGCTCTGGGTTGGTCCAAAGGAATGGGTTCTCTCGTTCAATGTAATGTTGTAACAATAGGTATAGAAAACGCCTCAGAGGTTGAGCATAGAGCTTGTGATGTCAGTTTCTTTAGGTTCTCTAGTAGGACTGTACTGGATATGTCTTGATGTGTAGCAGCAAGCCAGTAAGGACAAGCTGTGAGAAATGAAGTTTTCGACTTCCACGATCGCCTTTTTTCTTTCTAATTATTTGAAAATTGTGGTTTGATCCCTGCGATTAGAGAATGGTGTCTTTATTTTTATGGTCCTGTAAATATAATTTGGAAAGAGCGAGGTCTGAAAATCAAGGAGATGAAAGAGAGAATAAAAATAGGTTGCTAAAGCCACGTCGGATCCTCGTTGTTGTCATGCACCATCTCAAGAGGAAGTCCTTGTCGAGACAATTTTAATGACCCTAAGTTAGGCCACCCTTACATCTTGTTGAGGAAGCTGCATGCATCACCGTAGGACAACGATATCTTGTACAAGTTGGCGCTGTTACATTTTCAATCAATTCTCTACTTCAATCTCTAGCTTTGAAAAAAAAGAAAAAAAGAGGATGGGTATTTGTTTCAATTTCAAATCTATTCTCTAAATATTCAGTTTGTTTTAAATTAATAAAATTATATTTTATTTTATCAAATCAAGTATTAACCAAATTTTAGATTTTTTTTCACGGTGTAGTAATAACCTAAAATCAATAAAAAAAAATGATCATCAAATTCAATTCCACATTCAACTATATGTTAAAGGATCATGTTGAAAGAAAAAATTAAGTGACAAAACATGGGGTGGAACATTTAGTTTGGGTTGAAAATAAATAAAATAAAATTTTATTTTTTCAATTTGAGTATTAACCAACTTTAAGTTTTTCCCAGCATTAAAAGAATTTCATATCAAGCTGGCTAAAGGAAATCATCAAGTCAAATTCCACATTATTTTGTATATTGAGCAATAGTAAAAACTTTTAGTTTCTTTTAATATTAATTAATTAATAATTAGTAGGCACAAATCCATATGGGCATGTGATAGTTTTTATTTCTAGGTGCTTTTTAAAAGCATATTTGCTTTGAAAAAAATTAAATTGATGTTTTTTTAATTATTTTAATATGATGATATTAAAATTAAAAAATTATTCTAATATATTTAAAAAAAAAAAAAAAAAATGCACCCTCATAACCAACACGAACTGGTGAGTGGTGAAATAACACGAGACTTAGCGGCGAGGAATGGATATTGGGATGGGGCTGTGGACTAGGGGATCCAAGTCCAACACAAACAAACACCGACCAACACTTGGGCTGTCAAAAACATGCTCGTAACTAGCAAGTCCACCCGACCCAGAAGGGCATCATATATAAACAGAACCCTCCTCGCAGAAACAGCCTCAACCTGGAGTTGTCCTCTCCTCCCCAAAATATCAAAAACAAACACAAGCAGGGATTTGGTAAATGGCTGCCGCACTTAGAAGAATCGCGGGAGAGAAATGCTTTATGCTTTCAAGTATTCGTGCTAAACTTGTTGCTGCTCCAACTGCCCTTTTCATTTGGCAGCGAGGCATAACCACTAAACTCTTTGTTGGAGGTACTCTGCTCTACTCTCTTCTCTTCTACTACACGCCGATAACACTTTTAAACTTGATATTTATCGTTTCTTTCTATGTTAGAAAACATCAAATTGAATAAGTAGAGTGATTCTAAAGAAATTTTTTTTGTCTGATCCATCAATTTCGTAAAGGTGTCTGAACCAAAAAACTACTTGACTTAGGAGTGTGTTCATGGCTATGTTTCGTAATTTTTAATTTGATGGATTATTTTAGCTGCTTACTTCTATGTTCTATTTTTCTTCCTTTAAAAAAAAAAATCTTGTTGGGTTATCAACTTTTCATCCATCCCCGCCACAAATATCTAACAATTTGCTCATCTATTGGCTGCTTCAATCTTGACACTTCATTGCTTTGTTTAAGCCAAGAAACACTTTTAGCAATTTCCTCGATCGGTTAATTGAAGTAATAACACAATCAGATTCATGGTTTTTGTGTGGTGGGGGAAGTAAGCAGTCTTTCAACAATAAGCTAGCAGAGTTGATGGCAGGGAAACTTGCAACTTTTCTTATTAAAAACACTTCTTATGTGCTGCTATGGCAACATAATGTTGAATGTACTAAAGAAGTTTTGTGACTGGGATAGTTATGTTCTTCCCGTAGTCTAAGCAGGTATATATATATAGCAGACTAGCTCTGCCGAAACTTAAGTGTATTGTAAGATGTTTTTGATATAGTGGGAAAGTAGGTTGTTATAAAAGGCTAGTGTAAATTACGAATGTCTAGAATGCGAGTTGTTTGGGTGTAACTGGTAAACAAATTCAACCAGACCAATCTAAGGTGGGTTGGCTGGCTTTGGTTTTGGTTTCTTCTGTGGTAAACTAAATAAGAAACTTGCCAAGACTGATGGAGTTTTGGATGGTAGTTGTTGTTTATAATATTTTCTCTTCACAAGTTTAACATGCCAAAAACTGTCATTTTACTTATGAACTGCAATTATCTTTATGCATCTTAGATGGCCATGGACATTTAGCATGGCTGTAATTCTCCAAAACTAATTGAATTTTTCTTTTCTTCCATGCGATGTGCTATGTTGCAGGCTTGTCAATTTACACCACAGAGAATGGATTATCAGAAGCATTCTCTCAATATGGTCAGGTTGTTGAAGGTATTTTGAAGTTCACTGCGATGAAATCTCTAAGCATGGATTATTTGATCAGTCCTAGTAAACATTCTTTTTCCTTTGCCAGCTAAAATTGTGATGGACCGAGCCTTGGACAGATCAAAAGGTTTTGGTTTTGTAACTTATGCATCTGAAGATGAAGCTCAGAAAGCTCTGGACGAGATGAATGGGAAGGTAAATTTGGATTCCTCTCTGCATTTTTTATTGAACTCAAAATCTCAGGAATAACAAGTAAAATGCATTGCAGTCACTGAATGGACGAGTCATCTATGTGGATTATGCAAAGCTCAAAACTAATTTTGGTGGTGGGATACCAATTGCTAGAGGACCTCCTGAACCAACAACATCTGAGAGTTGAACTACGAGGATATAATTTTATGTCATTTGCAGGAAGATTTAGATACTTGCAGGTTATATCCCAGTTAAATCTTGGCATTTCGTTCTCTCGTGCAAGTGATGAAATGTATTTGGCGATTCCAAATGCATGACAACACGCTACACCTGAATCAAATGCCTGCACACAGAAACCAGTGGATAGGCTGTTCTTTCTAGAAGAGAGTAGAATAAGATTTGCTTGGCTACAAATAGAAGTTCGTGTGTTCTACCAGATGCTGAATTTAAGAATAATGATGGTTTGAGCACGGATCTATATTTGTGCAAAGTGTTGAGTCAACTTATATTACCTTTATGTATGCATATTCTAATGCAAAAGGTGTCATCAAAATTGATCTTCTCCGTGACTCGAATTGATAGGAAATACTACATCCGTGTATATAGTCGAGTGAATGAAAAACAAAAAGGTTCAAAGAAAGCTCGAGTGCTCCTCTATATCTGCAAGTTAAGAGAGCTGCATCATTATTTCAACACGTATACCGGCATCCTCCAATTGGATAATAATAGTTGATGATTGTCATTAAAAATGTTAATGGATTGAGTACAAGAGAAATTAATTTAAAATTATAAAATTGATGTACTTTGTTTTAATTCATTGTAGTTAAATAGTATATAATTATTTATTTTTCTAATTAAATACTTTTTTATTATTTTATTTTTTTAATAATAGTCATCTGGAATGTTAAAATATAGACAGATTTTCTTTTGAATACAATTCACTATCATTATTATATTTTGAAATATGGTTGATTTTTGTTTTTAAATGAAGTTTAAAATAATATAAGATAAATATTAAATTTTTTCAATAATATACGTGATAATATATGTTTTACGTATCAAAGTTTTAACATGTGATTTGTTTTTAACCTTTTTTGAGTTTAAACAATTATCTTTAAGGAAGTAAATAGAGTTTAAATAATGAAATATTTATCAAAGGACAATAGACAATTGTTTAAAAGGCATGTAATTACTAACATCTCAAATAGATATATCCATTTATACGGCACAAGGCCTTTAGCTTTTACATCATATGCTAAATATATAAATAGATACTCCATTAAGTCAAAAAATATAATAAAAGGAAGATCATCTCAAGCTTATATATTGTTTTAATAATGTTCATATCAAGATGCTTTATATGATGGGTATATATGTGAGATCCCACATCAGAAGCGAGTGTCCAGAGCAAGGACCTTATAAGTGGTGCTGGTTACTTATATGTTATAAGCGTTTTGGAGTCATGTGTAGATGTCAAGAACAAAACCTTGAGGGGAACTCGGATGGAAGCTCTGGATATGGATGGACTGGGAGGCCCAAAACGAATAATATTATGGCATGTTAAGTCATGCCATTACATTTAATATCAGAGCCAAGGACGACTCGTCTTAAGATAAGGCAATTATGAGATCCCAAATCAGAAACGAGCGTCCAGAGCTAGAGCCTTATAAGTGGTGCTGGTTACTAACATGTTGTGTATATATATATTTTATTAGCATGGGTGTCCGGGCCAGCTTGCGCGCACCACGACTAATCCCACGGGCCCTGAAGTTAACGACCATGTAAGCCTCCAGTGGCCATCATATGAGCAACCAAGGACTCGAACCTGAGACCACAGAGGGAGTAAACCCCTTGATCCCAAGTCCTTACCACTTGGTCACCACCTAGATGGTTAATGTTGTATATATTTTAGGATCATATGTTGTTGCAAAGAACAAAAGCATGAGAGGGACATGGGTGGAAGCCTTGGATATGGGTGGACTAGGACTAGAAGGCCCAAAATGAACAATATACAACATGTTAGGTCAAGTTGTTACAATACAACTTATCCCATCAAATATCTCTTAAAAATGACTAATTTCCATGATTGTATTCCATATATATATATATATATATTGTAATAAGTCTCTGTAAACAATTGGAACAAGTGTTTGTATAAATGTATGATATGAAAATCATGACTTTTTATTTTAAATAATATACATTTCTCTAAATTCATCAATTTTTTTGTGTCGAAGCACATTCATCAAGAAATCATAGACTCTTAAGTTATTCATAAATAAGAAACAATGCATTCTTATATAAGATAAATGTGGTTTGGGCTTTTCGACACATATCCGGTTATTAAAAAACTCTATATTCTAATGATCATAATACAAAATTAAATCCATTCTAACTTTTATATTATTCTTTACCTTTTCTTTTATGTTCATAAGTGTGTTAAAAATATTATCAAATACATTGTTCTTAATATGCATACATTCAAATTATATCGGAAAACATTAGTCTTCTAATAAAAAATACTTAAAAACTACTTTACTTTATCTAGTTATGAGTTACACTAAAACTAATAAATATTTTTTAATAAAATAAAAAATAAATACAGTACTCTCCTACTATAAAATTGTATTATCTAATTCTTCGCCACATAGTATTGGTGGTATAATATTCATTTCAGCTTTACTTTTTTATATTGTTTATATATTGACGATGACTTATTTAACAATTAAAATACAAAAAAAAAACTTTACAACTATTAATTAATGTAAATATCTTATTATTTTTTATATAGTATAAATAAACTAATTTTTTATGTCTTTCAGTCCAAAACCATACTATGCATTAAAAAATTATTTATAATTTACATCAAAATTATATTCATTTGAAAATTATATTCTTTTACACATTATATGTGAAATTCCTCGATGATTATAACTTATTCAACTTGTCACGTTGAAGAGAAACTTTTATATCGTGTCGGTAATTATCGATCGACGTCACAAACTTCACCGTTAACTTCGTCATTATTGAAAGAAATTGCACAGAATTCTATAATTCAATTTCTATTTGCAGTGAGTACGAGCATTCATGCAAAAAAGAGCTTAATTGAGCTCTCGCCATTACTTGTCTATAAGGAAAGAATACCAGAGCTTATTCGGAAAGATACTTTTTGTATGTTTGATCGTTGGAATCTTTTTTTTTTAAAAAAAAAAAAACCCTCTTTGTTTCAATCATGCTTTTGACACTCCTTGTTGTAAAAACTTTCTTCATTTGTATCCCTATTCTTTCTGGGATGACAAAATTAAGGGAAGCATTTCCTCGTGAATCAACAACCAGAGAGGTATTGGCATCTGGCATTCTTTGTGCTGCTCCCATACTCGTAAACTCCTCACGTTTCTTCGTCATTTACTATGTTCTTCGAGCCGCCAAAATTGCTCCGGCCTACTGACAAGAACTTAATTCCAGACCATGTTATTGAAATAAGTTTTAATAAATGCAACGCAGCGTTCGGCAGATGAGAACTAGACACATCATGCATCTCCGCATCCACCCTGCCGTCAAATTAATTGCGTGGCTCCACCGACGAGTGTCACAGGATAACAATTTTATCGCCCGTACACTTGTTTGATAGGAGTGTTTTTTTAACTCTCCCTCTCTCCCTCTCTAAACCTTCCCCTCTACAACTCTCACAACCTGGGAAAATTAAGGTTGAAGTTCATCTCAGCAGATGAAATAACCCAAGAGAGACAAGAACCATGACTCCGAAAGACACACACAGCATGTCCAGAGCCCCTTCCTTCTTCAGCTTCCTCTCCCTCCTCTCCCTCTTCCTTTCCAAAAACATCTCGTACCTTTTCCGTCCCTCCATTTCCCTCCTCCCGCTCATTCCCTTTTTACCCTCAAACCCCGCATTCAAAACACCCAAACTACCCTTCCCGTTTAAGAAAACACCATCCATATCCTCCACTTGCAGGCTTACTCCCCTCACGTGCATCTCCCCTCCTTGAGCTCCCCCTCCGCACGTGACGACTATCCCACACTGCACAGTCTCTGATGCTGATCCTCTCTCTCCTGCCGCCAACACTGTCGCAAACCGCGCGTGCACTTCGCCGCTCAGCCAATGCCTCTGAACCAACACCGGTTTGTGACTCGATAGGTTCACCGATCGTAAACGGGTCGGGTCAATCAATATCCAGCTCAAACTCAAATCACCAGCCAGATCGCGACATGCTTCCTCAGAACCTGAATTCGGTATGGGAGTCGGACACGTGTCCTTCGGATCAAGCATGTCGATCCTGAAGGGAGAGCACAAAAACCACGAGCTTGAAGTCTCTGTTTCAACAACCTTGGAAAAAATCAGCTTATTTTTGTAATGAATATCGACGGCTGAGATCAGTTCTGATGGATGGTCGTGGTCTCGTGGGGGATTTACCCGGGGGCCTGTGGTGAGAGGGAAGGATTCAGAGAAGAGAGCGCGCCAGCCGTTGGGTAAGCGGGAGATTATTTCGTGTATACGTGGCGTGTTAGTGGAAGGCCAAATGGAGTGGCATATGTCGGTCCATAAGTCTTGTTGGGATGCTAGTGAATTTAGTTCGGTGGAAGTGCATGCGGTGGAGACCAAGGAGAGGCCGTCTAGTCGGTTTAGGATGTGGGCTTGGAGGATGTCCGGGTGAATGGTGGAGATTGAGGTAGCCATGGAGGCTTCCACGGTGGTTGTTGCGGTGCTGGAGGAACACGGAGTTTGCGTGGAGAAAGACATGTATTGTGTATGTTTTGTCTCCTTACTAGGAAATACTTTAAAAAAGGGTTTTCGTGCGGGTGCGTGATTTAGTGTAGTAGACATTCGACTTGTTCACTTTATATAGGACTTTTTAAGGAGTGTATTTGATGGCTAGTTAAAGGCCCCTAATATTGTCTTTATTAACGAAATTGACATTCCTTCCGAGTTGCCTGAACCATAGATTTTAAACTCAATCCGGTAGTGAACTCAGCCCCAGGTCCAGATCAGACGCTTTTATCAGCTCACGAGTTTTGACTGGGACACCATCTTAATTTTATTTTAATAAAAAATATTTTTTTGTTAAAAAATAATCAATGAATTGTGACTGAATTTTTAATTCGACCAATTAATTTTTTTTTCTAATTTTATTTATCCAACCTATCACATCAAGTCAGATTTTAAAAATATAGTATGAAATTTAAACCCCGTCACAAAACAGGACCACGCCTTCGGCTCTTGGTTCCGTTTCCCTTCAAGAACAAGTTACTATATTTGTATTTTTTATAATTTTTCGTTAGATAAAGAAACGATATCAAGATTACTAATTCCATTTCTTTGAAAACTGGTTGCTGCTGGTCTCGGCAACTAAATAACATGTACGCTTGCTTTATTGTTGAGGATCAGCTTGACTGCCTATTGAGCTCTATCTGGCTGTACTTTGATTATTAACTCAATAGTGGATATAGATAAATTAATAAATCGGTGTGTTAATTGTTTCTATAATTCAATCTTTATTATTTGTCATATCTAGATTGTATGAAAATTAATTAAACTAGTGTGCACCATTCTTGGTTAATATTTTTCTTAATACTTCTTTCCTAATTAAACCTTTGGTCACCTTACTTATTTATTTTCTATTTTTCCAAAAATAAAACAAATTGATGAAGAATATAAAATTGATGAAGAAACTAAGCTAAGAAAATGGATTATAATTATAATTCCTGGAACAAACAATAGCATAGGCGATTAGCTTGGTAAACAAGAGGGATTTAGTGCATGCTTCGGTTAGGAGTGTGGTAGATGTAATTTTTTAAAATATTTTTTATTTAAAAATATATTAAAATAATATTTTTTTATTTTTTTATTTTTAGTATCACCACATTAAAAAAAACTAAAAAGTTATTAATCTAAGGTTTTTTTAAATAAATAATTTAAAAAAAGCTTAATCGAATCACACCATCAAACCGTGTTGAGGTTTTCTTTTTTAATCCATGTTTGAAATTGTGTTTACAGACAGCATTGTAGAAGTGAACATGGAAAGATTTGCAGCGAGGTAGCTGAATTTCCTGTAAATGCTCGCATTTATGGAACCCTTGAATCTCGTAAACTTTCAAAGGATGTGAAGGGGCACAAGATGGATCCTCCAAAATCCAATCCAGATGAATTAGGGTTATTAAATTGGTTTTTGACTTTCAGACAACTTCATGTTCATCATTTTCTCACTAATACAAGACCTGTCCGATGGTTATCATGTCACTCACTCCAAAAGATCATTAAAACTTATTTTCTAAATTAATACCGTTTAAATAATAATTTAGACAGAAACAGTGACTGCACTTATAGTATATGATCACGCATGCAAAATTATAGTACTAATAATATATACAAAATCATGAAAAGTGAGATTTTAAATTTTTTTAATAATTATAAGTTTGAGTTTTTTTAAAATTACTATACACTTATATAATCATTAACATTAAAATTTGTAAGATTGATTAAGATACATAAAATTGATCCAAATATCAACATCATTATTATTATTAACAGTATTATTATAATAATATACGTAAAAAATAACCACAAATGTTGCATATGAATAACAGGTAGGCCGTACATAAAAAAATTAGCTTGACCAATAGATTGTGCATATGCTAAATACACAATCATCTGTCACATTAGGACTACATGCATGACCTCTAAAATGCTCATATATTATACGTGGAACCATTATTCGCGTGTTATAATCCGGATTATTTTCTCACCTATGCTAGTTGAAAAATAAGTTTACCAGCCTTGCTAATTTGGGGGAAAAAAAATCCACTCCAGGAGTATATAAAAACTGGGAGAATGTTCGTACGTTGATTGAATTAATTGAATTAAATTTCTTTAATATATCTTTTTGTCGACATTGATTACTAAATTAACTAGAGGAATTCATAAAAAAAAGTATATTAAGCTGATCCATGACGTGCGCCCATGGTGGAAAATCTGCAAACCGCGGTCACATCATTGTCGTTGGGCTTCACCATTTGGTGCCGGCTACAATCAAATTGTCTTGTAAACGGGGTCTTTATTGGCAGCGTTTTTCTAGTTGATCCGTCATCTATGACGTTGTCCGATCATCATGTGAGGTTGAAATTTGAACTCCACCGTATATATGCAGATATTTTATCTCAATTTGCAAATGGAGGGGAAGGGTGCTGTCCCTGTCGACGGCCACCCTTTTCACCACGCACGGAATGCCATACATGCTTCCTCGTCGTAAAGACACCAGCTAACCTTTTTTTGACTTTCGAATTAGATGCTGTTTCACTTCCAGACTCATGTAGTGTGGACTCGTGTGTGTCTGGATGACGTCTCGGGTTTGGATATGTCTTTTAAAAAATAGTATATAGGTGGTGCAAGCGGGTGTTTTTATATTATTTTATTATATCTCTAGATATAAAACTTGATTGATCAGCTAAAATGATTTTATTTTAATCAAAGAATTAAAAATAGATAGATAAAAAACAAAGAATTTTTTTAAGAATATAAAAATAATATAGTTAAATTTTCAACTAATTAAATATAAAAATATAAACTTATGTATAAAAAAATAAAAATTTAATCCAAATCAACTCGAGTTAATATGATAGACAAGTAATTTGAATAATAAAAATTGAGTCAGCATGTTAAATTCACGTTTTGATTCATAAAAATCAAGATAATTCAATAAAAAAATCAAGAAAAACCATAATTATTTTGTAAAAAATATATTAAATGATGAAATCATAAGAGAAAATAAGACAAAAAAGATGTCACCACCTATTAAATTTTCAAATATTTAACCTGAGTCATTATATCGGAAGCACTATATATAAAAAAACCATAAAACCTAATCCCTAAAAACTAAATGATAAATGGTTAAATTAAAGAAAAAATCTATTATATAATAACGATCCAATATAAAAAATAGTAATTGAGAAAATGAAAATAAAAAATAAATTAGAGAATAATTATATTTTTTTTAACTGGAGGGTGAAATTGAAAAGAAAAATAATCATAACAAAATATCAAAAAAATATGAAATAAATTGGGAAAAAATAATATACCATTTAGATTGAATAATGAAATTAAAAACTAATAGAATCTTTACAGAGGGAAAAAATAGAAATAAAAATGTATAATGATCAAATTGAAAAGGATAATACATGATAAATTAGGATTGAATGATAAAATTAAAAATAAATAAAACTTTTATAAAATAATCAAGAATAAAAAATTAAAAATTAAAAGAATAAGAACTAAAATTAAGATTATAGCAACAAAGAGAATAAAGTTATAATTTTTAAGGAAGATGAATGAAAATGAAAAAAAGCAAAGAAAGCCCTATAGATTATGAATTGCCCCTCATTAATGACACGTGTCATACTAAAAGGAAGAGAACATGAAAGCAATTTCAATAACATAATAAAAAAATAATTTTAGTTATTAAAAGGTGTCATAAACACTACTCTAATTTTATAAGTATCTTTCACATGGCACACATCATTGCTTGTTCCACACATATTACAAAACCAATATTAACAAAAAACACAACTTAGTGAAAAGATCAAAATGTCTTTGGATGCATGTTTTATTTTTTTATTTAAAGATAAAGTTTTTATTTTATCATGCTTGAAAAATAAAAGGATAGAAATATTCTTTTTTTTAGCTTCAAAAATTTTAAATTTAAAGGCCATTAAATTATTTTATCATGCATAAAAATTATAAAAAACAAGTATATCCTGATAATTTTTTAATGATCATTACAAAAGGATTGAAATACCCCAGCACCTAACGCCATTGATTTTTCCGAGGAAGGATAAAAGAATAATTCTACTATGACAGTGAATAATAAAAGGTTTTCCGTAGGCACGCTGAATTTACCTACCCTTTACATATATATATATATATATATATAGAGAGAGAGAGAGAGAGCAATTTATCAGATAAAGATAAAAAGTAATCTGTCCAGTGGACCCCTGAATAATTAGTTGCTTTTCTTACCATAATTAATTCAGAAGGCAAGATATGCAAGACCAGCTCTTTATTGATCAACATGAACTTGGCTAATAATTTGCTTGTTAGATTCAGATCAGCTGCAGAAAATGACATTTGGAGACTTATCAAGAAATATACATTATAGTCTAACGGGGAGATTTTATTATTGGTCGCTTGAAACGTGAGATGGAGGGCCGGTAGTGATCGTCAAGTGCCGGCCCTGTTCTGGATTTGGCGGTTTATGCGACGCCGTGGATTTTCAACTTGACGATGGCTGTTTTTTGTTTTTTATTAGAATTTTAAAATATTTTTAGATTGTTTTGATGTATTGGTGTAAAATATAGATTTAAAAAATAAAAAATATATATTTTAATATATTTTTAAATAAAAAATAATTTAAAAAGTAATGGACAGGTAAATAAAAGTATATATCTTGTACTTATAAATAAAAAATAATTTAAAAAGCAATGGACAGGTAAATAAAATTATATATCTTGTAACACATGCTATATGTAATTATATTTTGAAATTTGAAATTGCAGAAGATAAAATAATTCATTTTTCTTATTTAACGAGACTTGCTTCTTGTTTATATTGTATATAAAAATTCATTTCACAGTAATTTTAATAAAATACTTCTTCTTTTTAAATCTTTTTTTTAATATTGTAACTAAAAGAGTCTTCTTTAATTTTTTTTTTTTTAATTCTAACCATAAAAAGCTATCATTGTTACACATCACGTGATAAGCTATCATTGTTGCACATCATGTGATAACAAAATTCTAAAAATTAAAAAATGGATAAATAAATAAGAAATTGCTATTTAATTTATGAACACTAAATAATTTTAGATAAAAAATTAATTATGCTAAAAATAAAATTTATTATCCTAAAATATTTTATTTAAAGCAAGTTGCTTGAACTCAAAGGGGATAGTAAATATTGAATTGGGCTTTTAAATTAATTTCTTCCATTATATTATAGATCATGCTTGCAAATCATTATTTATTTTTTATAAACTTTTAGCAAATCATTATTTATTTTTTATAAACTTTTAAGGACATGGTGACCCAGTCCAAATTAACTCATTGAGATGTTAAAAAAAATAAATCTTAGCATGCATTCTCATTAAAATAAATATATAATTAAAAAGTAAATAAATAAATAATAACTAGATACTATTCCTATTTTTTTAGGCTTCTCAACTTTTTTACCATACCATTTGCAATTCTTTACCTTTTGAAAAAACTAAAATGTTAATAGATCAACACCTACTCCGTTTTAATTATTTCATACTCTGGAGGGGTATTTCTATCGATATAAAGACTTAGGAGTCTTAGAGTGTGTTTGGTAGTGTGATAATAATTATTTTTTAAATAACTTTTCATGCTGAAATATATGTCAATGATATTTTTTATTTTAAAAAAATTATTTTTAACATCAACACATTAAAACGATCCAAAATATACAAATCATATTAAATTTTAACAAAAATAAAAATATATTTTTTAAAAAAATTTTAGGAACAAATTTTAACAAAAATAAAAATATATTTTTTTAAAAATTTTTAGGAACGCAAGTTCAACCGCGTTTCCAAACACTGCCTTAAGAGATCATCAGTTAAGTGTTTCTTTCTGAGATTGCAAGTGGAGCTGCTAGCCATGCTCTTGTTGGCTTCCTCTTAACACTATATATTTAGAAACTGTTTGGAAACATGGTTAAACCTGTATTTCTAAAAAAATTAAATTTTTTTTATTAAAATTTAATATAATTTATATGTTCTGGATCATGTTGATGTGCTGATATTAAAAATAATTTTTTTAAAAAAATCATTAGCATATATTTCAGCACAAAAAAATATTTAAAAAGCAATAGCTACCACGCTGCCAAATATACTCTTATAATGAGTTCTAATGCATTATAAGCTAGTTTATTTTTGTGGTTCATTGTTTTTAAAAATATTTTTTGTTTGAAAATTAATATTTTTATATTATTTTAATAATTTAATATGTTAATATTAAAAATAAAAAAATCTCAAATCTGTTTTAATATATTCTCAATTAAAAAATACTTTTAAAAAAACATTCTACATCATATGTCTAATCCCATGAAAGAACATTAGTTATTTCTATTTTTCAAAAATTGCTCGTCTTGAAATTTCAAATTTTTAAACGTGAGAGTGGAATTGATTATGCCAAAAACAATATTTGATTTTAATAAGTTTACCTTAACAATACATTGATCAAGTTCAGTCGATATAGTTTATGCGATGGATGAAACACTACTTCCAGATCGTAAACAGATGACTTTCTTAGTGAGTCATCTATGGAGTGTTATGAAGATAATGCAGTCCATTTCAATTGGTTGATTATTGTCATTAAGAAGTATGAAATTGTAAATTGTTGGAATTGTAAAGGTTAGACGTGTGATTGTCCCCTTTCAATATTAATAAACTATGGTTTAAGATTTTCTAATTATTAATGATTTAATGCAAGCTTCGAAAGCCTATATTTTTGAATTGAAAGATGCTTCTTACGTATATAAAATTGTAATCTCAGTAATTATTTAGTGTTGTTTTGTCTTACAATTGTTTTTAAAATTGTATTATATATTTTAATTGTTGTAATTTTAAAAAATAATGTTTTGATTAAGATTTGTTTAATAATTGTATGCAAATTGGATTAAATATAAATATATAAAAACCTATTCCGATCCAATACATTAATGTTATTTGTCGAAAATAAAGTTTCAAGAGTTTATAGAAATGACAGATAACATGCAAGAACAATCAAGACCAAATAGAAACTGAACTTCCACTCATCTCATCTCAAATCAATCAATGTTTAAAAGAGAAATATGATATAGATTTTGATGATTTTATGTTTTGGCACCACTTTATTCAAAGTCAATCCTTTGTAAATCCGATTTTTTTATGGGGATTCAAATTGCTAAGTGTGTTTGAGATACAATCAAAAGCAATTTTTGGATTTGAAAAGAAATTTTAATAACTACAATTAAGTTTATAGTTTGAGTGTGTTAAAAATATATGATAGGTTTGTAAAATTTATATTTAATGGTGGGCATAATAAATATTAAATCAAACATTAATTTATATATAATTGAAAACAATGGATAATGTTTATTGATGTGAGTGACGAGTTTGAGGAAATAGACAAATGACACAAACCTTAAAAATTTAAACAAACATCAAAAAATACATTTTAAAATGACTAATGTATATTTGAAATCAAATAAATATTAAACTCTCTTTCAAGGATTTATACATACGTCTTTGCACTTTTTATACTAAAATGATTGATGGACCTCTACAAGAATTTTTTTTTTCAACATGCATTTAATGGGTTTTTTATCTTTTCAAAATGGTTTTTTTTATTATAATTAAGTTGATTTATAAACAATTTATTCATTACATTTCTCTCATGTTGATTAAGTGGTGCATGCAACAGCTTTTAAAGGTCAAATGATAGCTTTTATGATGATGTAAAAAATATATGAATGGCTTCTTCATATGCAGGCAGCGTGTGGCCCACTAATTTTAGGTTTAGTATTGACAACTTTTTTTTCCCCTGCTTTTCACTCCTTCATTTATTTCTATGTTTGCTTTTCATATTTTTTTTTATGATATACTTCTTTTGGTTACTATTTATTTATTTAAAATGATTTATAGAATTTTATTTTTAAAAATTTTATTTTTTAAAATTTTTTTGTTATATTTGATCTACATTCTTTTAATTGCTATTTATTTTATTTTAGATGGTTTTTATAATTTTTTTATGATTTTATAATTTTTTAGTTTTTTTCCCTGTTAAACTTAATCCTTATTCTATTAATTGTTATATTTTTTTTATTTTAGTAATTTTTTATTTATTTCATCCTTATGTATCAAATTAATTAAAAATCGAGTTTTATGAGTTGTAGGTTTAAAGTATTAATTTAAGTTTAGGAGATTTGTCTAAGTTTGTTTTTTTTTTAAAGTTTATGTTTTGCCAGTTTTATCATTTGACATTTATTATCAACTTTTTATCGAAACTTTCATTGGTTTTGAAAACAACGTGGGTTACCTAGAGTCTTTTTATATATGATTCCTTGATAAATTTATTCTTTTAAAGATTTTTTATTAAATTAAATTAATTGATTAAATATATGCATGAGATGTTTATTCATGATATGTTGGTTTTTTTTTTAAATGGTGTAAGGCAATGTCCTCGATGGAGCAATGATGAGTCTATAACAAATTTTTCTTTATTCTTCTCCACGATATTATATTAGCAGCTCATTTTTTATAGTTAATAATTTCAAATATTTGTAACTTTATTTATATAGATGTTTTTTTTAATCATATTATTAAATTAATTGATTTTATTGAACATAGTTAAATCAATGATTTGGGTCTCATATTTTTCTTGTTTTGTTTTTTAAAATATTAGTGGTGCCTAGATTTTTTTAAATTTTTTTTCTTAGTTTATTTGTTGTCATTTATTTCTTTATTCATGCCATATAAATTAATTGAGCTTCTTAAATCCATCGGAAACAATGACTTGAATCTCAATTTTGTTTTTTCTTTTTAAGAAATGTTTGTGTTGCTTTAACATTTTGTCTATATTTAAAAAATTAAAATTGGCACATGGCAAAACACAGGCCTCCAAATAAAAAATATATGTAAATGCTTAGTGGACGCATTGTGGTGTATGAGGCGATATACTATGAATTACAGTAATGAAGGGATGATTTTGCCCTTCACTCTAAAATTATTAAGCCTTGCAAAAGGATAGAAAGATCTTTTCCTAATGGATAAAAAATCATTTATGATTTGGATGGAAAAAAAAGTCTTTATATAATTTCTCAACATAATAAAATTATTTAATATTTTTAAAAACAAAATTTTCTAAAGTGGGCTCTGAGAGCTTTATATTATTTTTTGAATTATGAAATAACTCATTTGACCTTAAAGGTAAAATTTTTATAACTCGGGTTCAAGTGCTTTTGTATCCTTTCATATACATATAATAATAATAATAATAATAATAAAATTTGTTGAGAGGCTCTTTGTTAATATAAATATTATTAAAAAATTGATTGGTATATATAAAGTGTCTTTATGCTTTTTAAAAGGCATATAAGACGCTATATGGTGGTCATGCAATGGTTTTCATGACAATGTTTTATTTGTTTTGGCTTGCCCTCCATCTTGGTGAGGTATATTTTCCAAATGGATCTTCTGTTTGGCGTTCGAGACCCTATTTTTTCCTTTCTTATTTTTTATTTCTGGACTCATCCTGTAAAATTTAAAAGCCACCCTTTAATTTTTTATTTTTTTATAATTAATCTGATTATTATTTATTTTATTTGAGATAATTTATAAAATTAATTGTTTTCTATTTTATTCCTTTTTATTTTTTTTATCTTTTAGATCATATCCATGTTATTTTCATAGATTTTATTTACTTGGGATGATTTTAAAAAATTTATGTTGTTTTACTATTTCTCCCTTCTCAAGTTCTTTTTTCTATCAATTTGATACTTTTTTATTTTAATTGCAATTTTTTTTGCCTTGGTAATTTTTTAAATTTGATATATATTTTTTTTTGATTTCATATCTCAACATTGAATTTATTTGAAAATTAAAATTTTAAATTGAGTTCAAGTTTAGAATTTTATGAATTAGACTAAAAAAACTTGCTTGGGCGCTCATGTTTTTTATTTTTATTTTTTTGCATTTATTTAATTGGAGATTAAACTCCATTATATTTTTTTAATTTTTTTATTGAATTATTCACTAATTATGATAATAATTCGAGTTTTCTATACTCTTTTTATTTATTATTCTACGTTAAATTTAGTTTTTTTAGAGTTTTTTTAATTATATTAAATTAATATTTTATTTAATTTATTTAATGAGTTGTTGTTTTGACATGAGATTTTTATTAGTGTCATCAGGAAATCTGTCACAATGATATCTGAACCCTCTCAATAAGTTATATTTTGTAGCTAAGCATGGTCCATGATAGACCAATAACTCTTCAATGAGTTTTTTTTTATTCTGATTATAATATTAATATATTATTTTTTATAATTAATTATTGATTTTTTTTGTTTACATTATTAATTATGTCTCTTTTTATATCATATTATCAAATTAGATCAAATTTATTGAATTCAATTAAGTTAATAATTGGAATCGTATATATTTTTTATTTTTTTAAAAATAATAACATCAGCATTTTACATTAAAAAAAAATCGACCCGTATCTAATCTAGTTCTAAAACTGAAGTACGATCTACAAGAAATATATATATATATATATATATATAAAAGAAGTATTTATAGGGAGATGTTAATACCACGTGGCAAACGCTAGATCACGACCGGGGATCAAATCACCTGGAATC
The DNA here is from genome assembly GCF_000495115.2 of Populus euphratica. Classification (NCBI taxonomy): domain Eukaryota; kingdom Viridiplantae; phylum Streptophyta; class Magnoliopsida; order Malpighiales; family Salicaceae; genus Populus; species Populus euphratica. Next base: position 544,462 of record NW_011500010.1, on the reverse strand, counting down.
CTCTTGCCATTCACAGACCTTATTTACTATACACGGGAAGGGATGGTCACACCCACATACATTCTTTTTCTTGTAGATTGCAGGAAGGCCAAGCTATCATTCTTTTTTTTTGTGAACGGACGTTTCTCCACGTCACCCAGAAGTAAGAACCTTACTGCCACGTCACCAAAACTTTCTCCTCTCTTCCTTATTACAGACCCTTCTATCCGTTTGCGCTCAAATTTTCCTGCGTGCCAAACGCAAACATTTTCCCGCTGACTTTCTAACCTTTACATTTACATGGAAGTTAAATTGCGGCATAGTAGCTTCTTAAATTCAAGGTGCTCAATTCTTAATTTCATTTTTAACTTTTTTGTTTGTTTGTTTGTTTCATCGCAAGTTTCCTTTTTAGAGCTATCAGTCTTAACTCTGTAATTTTAGAGTAGCTAGGGTTTTTGGAATCTCTGCTTGTTTGGATGCTAAAAAAATAAGAGAAAATCAATATTCAGAACTAGAATTTCAGTTCCACTTGTGATTGAATTCCGTTAATTATATTGTTTATAATAACTTCATATTTTTTTGTTCTGAACGACTGTTTATGGGCAGTAAACTGCTTCATTGGTTCGATTAAAGTTTCGCGCAACTATTATGGTTCGTGTTGCGTTGAAATTTTAGTTGTGTTTGCTGTGGGGCATGTTAATTAGTTTGTTCATGTAGAAGATACATGCTTGGATTTTATGATTTCGTCTTTATACATGAAAAAGAACTTGAAGAAGTGCTAATGTCTGGTGTGCTATTGTTTTAACATTAATGTGGTTAGAGCTTATTGTTGAGGTTTCCATTGCAGTTCTTCAAATCCATGCCTTTCACGAAATTCAATTGTTTCTAGTATTTCCTGCAAAAGACTAGCTCACTTGGATTATCTTCTGATCAAATGGGGCAATTCAAGGAAAAGATACCCCATGAAGCATACGTTATGGAGGAATGGAAATCAGAGTCTTGATTATCATTCAATTGGATATAAGAAACTTAATCTGACATATATAAAGACAAGAAGGATGGGGCACCTTTTTCCCCGATCATCTGGTGATGATGGTGTTACTGTCAATGGGACTCCTGCAAGTGCCAACAGTGATGTCGAGGATATGAGAGTTAAACTCAACCAGTCGCTACAAGGTGAAGATTCTGGTGATAAACTTGTTCAATCTTTACACGATGCGGCGAGGGTTTTTGAGGTGGCAATTAAAGAACAGGGTTTGCTATCAAAGTTTTCTTGGCTTTCCACGGCCTGGCTTGGTATAGATAGGAACGCATGGGTGAAAACGCTGTGCTATCAGGTTTATTTTCATCTCTGGGAAAGTTATTGGATAACATGCATCATCCATACCCCCTTTTCCTTTCCTGTTCTACTCTAAGATATACATGTCTGGTTCATAATATTATGGATGTGAGGAGTTGGCCATTCAATGTTATTGAACATAATACCTCATCGTTGACTAATGCTAATCCTATGATGTTGCAAGGCTCTGTTCTTGAGAACATTCCAGTGGGGATAGATTTTTTTCTTCTTGGTCTGGCTACATCACTTTAACAAGAACAATTGTGATACTTTATCATTGAGGTCAATACTATTGTGTCACTTCCACTTGACCACTCTTAGTTCCTCAAACATGATGTCATTATCACAACCAGTATTTCTGCCACCTTCACAAATTGCGTTGTCACCATTCATAATGTTCATGCTGGAATTGTCTCTTTTATTGACACTCTTACTATTATGCTGCCATATCCCTTCATCTATCATCAAAACCATAATTTGTCCATGGCAGCTTTGCATTGGGTATATCTATAGTTAAAATTATTGCTTCTGCTGAGTCCTTAACCACTGCAACCTTTGTTACAACTATGCCAAATACTATCTGATTTCTTTTATAATTACGTGTAAAGGCTGAGGTTCTTATATCTGTTCAGCTTTATTATAAACCTATGGAATTACTGTCCTGCCAACTACCATTTTGATGGCATTAAATAAAAATGAATGTGACCGATATGTGCTGTTCATTAGATCGTTCATTTTGGTGAAGTGAGTTCCTGTTAAGGTCTTTGGAGTCCATTTTGAGGCCGAGGGATGATGCATTCTGAAACGCCTTAGTCGTCCACTGTTGATTGGGGTCCACTTTTTCTGTATTGGCTTCCTTGTGGGTTTGTCCACTGTTGATTGGGGTCCGCGTTTTCTGTACTGGCTTCCTTGTGGGTTTACTGTGATCTTTTGTGCAGGCATTTTGTTAGAACTTTTCTTATTCATCTGACTGTGTCTCTGTTCTAGCTAATTGCCTCAAATAAATACCTGGACTAACTTCTTAGTGTATCATTGATCATTGATCAGTGGTCTGATATGAATCATTTGTTCAAGTGATAAGATTCCTTAAAGATAACCAGAGTTGTTATTTTTAATTCTTCATATGCTCCTAATATGTATATTTAGTTTCTCTACAGCAAACAATATATCATGCTTATTTTACCCTCACCCTCACCCTCATAGAAACTTTGGTTCTAAATTCTCAAAACATTTTCCCATTTTCTTCCAAAAGAATTCCTACATGCAGTTATTGTTGTCCTTTTTTTCTTCAATTTACTTTTAGCAGACATATTTGTTGCATTGTTTCTCTAAATGTTCTGAAAATTTGGTTCTGTGTATCAGCGCATGTATTAGCTATAAGAGTCTTAGATGTAGTCTGTTGACTGTTGAGTTCTTCACTATTTTAGTCCTGAAAACAATTTAGAACATTTGATGCCATGTATTTCTCAGGCTTCTGTTTGCTCCTTACTACAAGCAGCACATGAGATTTCATCCCGAGGTGATGGTAGAGACAGAGATGTACATATTTTTGTTCAAAGGAGGTAATGGATAATATTTATTTCAAATTGCCATTTCTTGTTTGGCTGATTCCTATTGAAGCTTCCAGAATTTTACCTAATTTTAGTCCTCTACTTTATTTAAAATTTTTACACCCTTTGTTTTATGCGTTTGATGTGTGTGAAAGATATATACAACAATTAACACTTTTTCGCACATCTTTCACCAACATTGAAGACTTTGTACATCTTTCGTTCTTGAAACAAGGACCTGAAACCTCTTTTCTGTTTGAATCATTGGTCATTTATGGTATCGATGTTTCAAAATCACTTGGAGCAGGATACCTTGTCATCCACGGCCAATTTTACTCCTAACTTTGATAAGATTTTACATTAAACCCATTGGTGACAACCTGCCCATTGTTTCCTGGTAGATGCTATTGCTAACCATGCAATCAAACTTTTGGATTTTCAAGTTTGGTCCTGTATGCTATTGCTCCTCCTGTCCTTTTCATATTGCATTGCAGACCTTTGATTCCATAATTTCCATTTCTGTGTTATTCCAGCCAACATTGATTGTGTAATTTCTGTACTGATCTATCTTCATTGGTTTTAGCATACCTAGACTTTTATATCTGTTTTAACCTTTTTGTTTCAATGCAGTTTATTACGGCAATCTGCTCCCCTGGAGAGCTTGATCCGAGATAAACTATCTGCCAAACAACCAGAAGCTTATGAATGGTTTTGGTCTAAGCAAGTTCCGATAGTAGTGACTTCTTTTCTTAATTATCTTGAAGAGGACCCACGCTTTACTGCTGCCACTGCTGTGTATGCCCTTATTTCCCTGTTACTGCATATTGAGGCTTCCAGTACCAATTACAGTATTGATATCCATGTGATAATAAGGTTGTTTTGATTTACTTCTAGGTTTGGAAAAGGCTTGTCCATGAGTCCAGGCAATGGAAGTGATGTTTCACTTCTTTTACTGGCACTGACTTGTAATGCTGCGATCATGAAACTTGGCCCCACAAAAGTTTCTTGCCCGCAATTCTTTTCCATGATCTCAGATATAACTGGTAGATTGATGGACATGCTGGTTGATTTCATTCCTGTACGCCAAGCTTATCATTCTATAAAGCATATTGGTCTACGCAGAGAATTTCTTGTCCATTTTGGTCCTCGAGCTGCAGCATGCAGAGTACAAAATGATTGTGGTTCAGAAGAGGTGATTTTCTGGATTAATCTTATACAGAAGCAGCTCCAACGAGCTATAGATAGGGAGAGAATGTGGTCAAGACTAACAACATCTGAAAGTATTGAGGTTAGTGCCGATGGCTTATGTACAAATTTAGAGTATAACTGGGACTTTTCATCCTTCCAAGTGGTTCCTATTAATTTAGACCACACTCAAGTGTAAAGTGTCAACCATCAGTCTCATGCCCAACATTTACTGTATTGTGAGAGAAGGATTGAATGGATAAAGAGCAATTGTTGAATGCAGGTTTTAGAGAAGGATTTGGCTGTATTTGGATTCTTTATTGCCTTAGGAAGAAGTACACAATCCTATTTATCAGCAAATGGATTTGATATTCTAGATGATCCTATTGAAGGCTTCATCAGGTAGCTCTTTTCTTTCCATTGTTTTGACATTTCTGGACAAAGTTTGGTATAGACTTCTTTAGCTTGGTCGTCTATCATTTCATGCGCTTTGTTGCAGGTACCTTGTCGGGGGTAGTGTTTTGTACTATCCTCAACTTTCATCAATAAGCTCATATCAGTTGTATGTAGAGGTCAGTCAGCATCATATGTACTAACATTACTGTTGAACATTTTGTCTCAATAGTGAATAACATGATTTTCAATTCCATAGGTTGTCTGCGAGGAGCTGGATTGGCTTCCTTTTTATCCAGACAACATTGGCACCCCAAATCTGTCTCTTGGACACAAAAATAAACAGAAGGATCCTCCAAATGCTGAAGCTATCCCTCAAGTATTAGACGTCTGCTCCCATTGGATCCAAAGCTTTATTAAATACAGTAAATGGCTAGAGAATCCATCCAATGTTAAGGCAGCAAGGTTTCTTTCCAGGGGGTAATTGAACTTATGTTGCCTTAGTTATTGCAAAACAGAGAGTTATTCTTTGATTTAACAAAACTTTCACTCATTGTTTAGGCACAACAAATTAATCGAGTGCATGGAAGAACTGGGAATGTCTCGGTAAGCTAATGGATGTAAAACTGATGTAAAACTCTTTAACTTTTTCTCTAACGTGCACATGAATCATGCTCATAAGGCAGAAAACTTGTCCTAATATGAACGAGATTTGTATTCTGTGTTTAAAAAATAAAATAAAATGCACTTCAACATCCATCAACATGATTAAAAAACTTTAAAAATGCTAGGAATGGATGGAATTCTTTTGAAATCAAAACTGATCCTCCATTAAGATTTATTTGGCATTTCAGTTTTAGATGCATTTCGGTTATTGCCTAACAATTTATTGACATTTTGACTTGAGCTATATTTTTGTCGAAGACTTACTTCATTTCATTTTGTTTCGTTTACTTTCATTTGACACTTCTTAAAAAATGATTCATAGTTGCGGATTACGATTTACACTTTAAAAGTGTGATACAGGAGAATGACAGAAAGCAATATCAATTATTCTGTTGAGATAACAGGACCTGCAATTAATTTGACCACTGGCAAAGAGGCAGATTCGTTCAATAAGGTTTTTCTCTTTCCTTTAGTTTATTTCAATGTGGCCTATTATTCACATATCATTTTGGAACTTGGAAGGCACAACTTCCCCATATGAGCATATTTGTTGCAAGGATCTATTTCCTGTGGCATGGGTCTGAAGAGAGGGAGAGGCTGTGGCTGAAAGGGGGACAAATTAGACAAGGGTAATTTGGTCTAATCAGTGCAATAACATTTATGAGGATGTGAAAACAGCATCATCCCTGGCACAGTGCTTAAAGTGCAAGATGTACTTAGTTGTTTTGCTTTCTTGTTGGTCGCAGCTTGCTTCTAGAGTTGATATTTAACCTCTATGTGTGGGCTTCCATATAGACCAGCTGTCCCTGTCCCTGTCTCCGTTCTATATGCCAATAGAATAATTGTGCTGTTCATTTGGTATCAGGCATTGGAGAGTGTTGAAGGAGCTCTTGTGAGACTGGAAAAATTACTTAAAGAGTTGCATGTATCAAGCTCTAATTCTGGGAAAGAGCATTTAAAAGCTGCTTGCTCTGATCTTGAGAAAATAAGGAAACTGAAGAAAGAAGCTGAATTTCTGGAGGCATCTTTTAGAGCAAAAGCAGCTTTGCTTCAGCAGGTATTCTATTAGTTTCACCCTGCAGCTTATTAATGATCACTGACTGCATTCCATTTGATTCACTGCTGACCTGTACTCCAAAAAAGTGCACTGTAATTCCTTTATTATCCTTTTTTTAAAAAGGCAGCTTTGCACTACTGTGTTTGCATGATAGCTATTATCTTTATTAAAATTTGTATATCTTACTGATAATGAATTACTGATTGGATCATCAGGGAGAAGATGAAAGTAGTCTACAAACTTCTATTAGTGAGCAGCGACAGTACTTCAAAGGGAAAGGGAGGAAGAATGCTAATGTGAGGTTAGATAGAAGTAAAAGGTATGAAACTTCGGCTGTAGGTTTAAGCTTTTTCCAACAAGTTTAAGTTTCTTTTTTATGCTATTTTCTGATTTATTTCATGCTCAATAGCAACTCCTTCCTTTTCTTTCTGAGTTGTCAGTAAATTTCAAGGAGCGTGGAAACTCCTTGCACGCTCTCCAACCAAGAAGCCTGGCCCTGATGCTGCAGTTGTAGATGCATCTGTATGCCCTCCCCTCACACTATGTTTTACAATATTAACTGTTTGTGGATGGAGTCTTTTTTAATGCATATTTTTGTAACTACTATGAAAATTCCACTCTCAAAATTGAAGCTAGTTTAAGGATTTTTTTCTACTTGAAAGGTTTCTGATTGGAACTAGCTTAGAGGTAGATCCTTAGAAGAAAAACTAAACTCAATGACATATCTTCATTTTGTGAAAGTAATATAAAAGCACTCCTAGCTGGCCATTCCATAAATAGACGACTTAAAGCTGTTTTTATTCTTCTGGTTTCTATGATGTTCTTTGACCTTAGTTTATTCTTGTTGAAGATCCTCACTTGAAGAAAGGAAAAAATTTAGGTACCGGCAGACATTTTTGTCCTGTATAATGTTATTTGCTCGGTATGTTATTGTGTGGTCCTTTTGAATATAGATATCCACTGTATGGTTCCATAAGCATCATATCTCCCAATTTGGTTCACTATAAAGGTAATAGTTAGAACTTGGACATTAAATAAATTGAATTGACTAATACATAGAATTGGACCAAGTTGATTATGAGCAAACAATTAATTGTACATAATGAATGATCTGTAAAAATGAATGGTAGCATAGTCTATTGGTTAGAATTAGATTGTTAATTATCCAATTTTTGAACCACTTGTTGCTTGGAATGTCAATAATTCAAGGCCATCTTTTTACTAGTTAAATGCAGGTGGTTCAAAAGTTTGTCCCTTTTTCTAGCTGCTCCCTATTATCAATGCAGTAACTACTAAAACCAGACCAATAAATAAGGGAAACTTTCAGTAGACCTAACTTCATTTTACCATTAGTGGATAAATTTCGATGCACTTCTTCATATCTACCTCCTTTTAGAAAGAAATTATTAATTTATACAACTTGCAAAACTTCAATTGCAACTCTTTCATGAGAACATTGTATATTATAATTTGGTATTCTTCATTGTGCATTCTGGAACCTTGATCTTGATGTTGACTGGAAGTATACTAAAGGAGAGAGTAGCAACAGAGCTCAACCCAGTCATTAGGACTGTTTAATGTTTAACACTCTTGCATAAGTGATGACTGACAAGACATTCTAAGTTAAGATTATTACAACATTACATACCCATTTGAGAGAATTTTATCAACTGTGGCGTTTTGTTCTCTCCTCTCTCTTGCTAATGTTGTGTTCTGAAGTACATTTTTTCTGTTAGGAGTTAAATTATTTTTTTATTAAAATGAAAGTTATGTAAAGTTGGTTTGGTAATGCAGGGAGATGCAAATTTTGGGCAAACTACAACAAATACAGGTATTGGAGAGTCCGAGTCCAATGAAATTCATCGTTTTGAACTTCTAAGGAATGAGCTTATGGAACTCGAAAAACGAGTCCGGAGAAGCACTGATCAATATGAAACTGAAGAGGTATGTCTCATGCTTTTTAACAGCTCCTATATAACATTTGAATGTTATAATAGTTTTTTCCTCCATGTAATACATGTCAGTACATATTCCTGAACAATTGTGAAAGCATGGAAAAATCTGATATGAATGTGGGAAACAAATTTTGAAACATTGTAAACTGGTTCTGGACCCACTAAATTGAGTAAGGACTTTTATGAAGTCTGCTCGTGGAGCAGCCTTTTAGGATTATGAACACTTGACAGTAATATCACTGTCAGAATTAATGAACAATAAGAAGATGATAGCAATGGCAGGTAAGGGAAGGGAATTACACAGATTGTAGGTAAAGAATGTAGAAGGAAGAGTGAGAGAGATAGAGGGTGTGTTCTGAAGATTAAGGAATTTGTTATATCATTCTCATTTCATGTCCTCTGCTAGCAACAAAATTCTACTATATATAACAGTTTCTTCTTTCTTATGATTATAAGCACGTGGCTTTTACACTTAAGTATTAAACGCATAGTATTGATTATAACTGAAATATCAAAACGCACCGTTTGACTTAATGGTATTTTAAATTCCCTCTTCTCGGATTGTTTATTCCATTTCTATGTGTAACAGCTCGCTTGGCTTAATTTTCACCTTCATGGTTGCAAGCCCATAATTTTTATTTTGCTCGGTTTAATTACACTTTAGATATATATGAGGTGTCGATTTTTGACAGATATATTTTGGTAATTAGATCTTTGTGATTTGGACCATTAAGCAGTAGAGGTCTCTTCATCTATCCGTAACCCACTTTATTATTGATTTTGAGTTTTAAATGGAAGATGAGATGCATGTTAGGTTTTTATTGGTTTAAATTTTAGAAATAAGAAAATTAAAAATTTGGAAAAAAAATATTTTGTTAAAAATTTGGCCAACTCTTAATTTATTTATGGGTAGATTTTTTTTGAATTTTTTTAAGTTAGATTTTTTTTCTTGATTTATTTTAAAAGGACAAAAAAATGATTAAATGTTTTTTTGCTAATATTTTATTAATTTATGCTAGATTTTTTTTTTTGTTTTTTTTTGTGATTTTTAATCTTTTAGTTAACTGTTTATTTATCTACCATAAAAAGATACTCTTTTTTTTTTTTAAAAAAAAATGTGTTAGTTTATTTTTTTATTTCATCAATGAAGGTAAAATTAGGGATCTATTGATAAAACATACTCAATTAAATTTATGTATTTTTTTTATATACATAATCTTTCTATTTAATTTTTCATAAAAGTTTTGATCTAGAGGTTTGAGATTTTATCATTTTTACATAAAATTTACTTTTTTCCTAACTTCTTTATTTTCCTTTTGAAAATAAAATAAGGAATTAGCTTGAAAAATAAAAAAAATGAAAACAGTCCAAAATAAATTAATAAAAAATTAGCAAAACCATTTTTATTTTTTTTATTTGAAAATAATAGAAAAATTATTTCTAGCAATAAATAAATAAAAAGTTAGTAAAGTTTTTAATCAATTTGTTTTTCAATTAGGACTAATAGAAAGTTGACATATCTACTAATCCCTTTAAAAGTAAAAATTAACAAAAAATTGAATTGACAATGGATGGAGGGATCTCTGCTGCGGAGTGGACCAAACCATAAAGATGCAATTGCCTAAATTGAAATTAAAAAAATGTCTAACAATACTGCTCCAAGCAATGACCCTGGAGACCTTTTTTCTAACAGAGAACATAATTTGCCATCTAGATTACTTAGAAATTATTGCCTTTTTTCTCTAATTTATATAATATCAACTAGTTTTATTTACAGTGACCACTGCCATCTATGTATTCTTTACTTTAATTTTATGCTATGCTATATAATTGGGTAAACTTTGTTTTATTTTCAGGATATTAAGGTTACAGTTGATGATGAGGCTGCAAGTTCTCAATTAATCCAGGTTGAAATGAATGAAAATATCATTGAAAAATCACTTGTAAAGCTAAAGGAAACAAGCACGGTATGGCTAGCCCTTTTCATTATTTAGTAATTAATACAGTATTACATATCTTTCAAGCTCAACATCATTGAGTAGATAAGACTACCTAACGATCTGTGCTATGATGGTGTTGTGTTTTTCCTATGAATTGAATTTTTCTGTTCTTTGCACCTGGCATTTTGTGATTAAAATTATTTGGTTGGATTGATGACAGTGGCCATTCAATTGGTTCAGTCAAAGCTAAATGGGTAAAGTACAAGTCCAAGTCTTTCCAAGGCCCAAATATATTAATTGAAATAAATACATTGTTTCTGCATGAACATGAACATCTATTTGTACCTGTATTGGTTTTTGTGCAGTAATGCTAGTCATGGTGAAACAGATGCAAAATTATGTTTTCATTTCTTTGAATTGTTGAGAAGAAAAAAAGAACTGAAGGATTTGAAACTCCCTCCCAGTTAAATCTTTAGTATACATTCTGTGACTACGATATGATTTATGGCATTTTAGGTTTTCAATTTTATAACTCAGCTCCTAGACTGTTTATTTGTCATTCGTAACATATATGGTTAAATATGCACAGGATGTCTTGCAAGGAACTCAGCTTCTAGGTATTGATGTTGCTGCTGCAATGGGTTTTCTTAAAAGGGTCTTGATTGGAGATGAGTTAACAGAGAAAGAAAAAAAGGTTCTCTTGAGAACCCTGACGGACTTGGCATCAGTGGTTCCTATTGGTGTTCTTATGCTTCTTCCAGTAAGTCTCATCATAAAGTTATCCTCATCAACAGTGTATTATTTTAGTTGTCTCATTTACATCCTCTCATTAATCTTCAAATACACACATTTCTTAAGTGTCATTACTTCTCATTCATTCATCAGGCCAGCGTAGTTTTTCACTTCTTCTGTTGCAGTGCAGTTTGTTCTGGTAAATGAAACATTGCTTTAGGACAATACAGTTATTTAGAAATACATGACCCTGGTGTTTTTTTGAAGGTTTATGGATATAGGGAACTTGAATTTGTTTCCATTACAGTTGGATTATTTCTGCGGCACAGCTTTGTGGATCACCCTTTTTTATTGTCATTCTATTTGATAAATCCACTTGTCAACCTTCATATATTTAGCAAGTATAGAACCCGACCAAGCTTCTGTATGGTATATATTGATATCGCAATATGTCAAAAATTGTTACTTCTGGTGCAAGTTAGAAAAAGGGTTAGATGCCTAAAAATTTCCAAGCATACAAGGGCTTGGCTAACTGCAAGTGCACCACTAACTGACCTGCAAGTTGGCCAGGCTCACTTCATGTTCATAATCTGACTTGTCATTGGATGTGGGATGATTCTGTGGTTATTTTGATTGCAACTGATTGAAACCGCACCTCCACCACAGCAAAGATATTTTGAAATTTTTTGAGTGCCAGGATTATAGGTGTTAATGATACATGATCCTCAGAATTGGGCTTCTTATACATATGGTCAACTGAATTGGATATTCACAAGAACTTAAATTCAAATCTGTGATATATTGCATGTTCACAATTTCCATCTGTCTGCACTGTTTTTTCCACTGTGACCTGATGTAGAAAGGGTAATTTGTGCATTGTAGGTCACTGCTGTGGGACATGCAGCAATGTTGGCTGCTATCCAGAGATATGTGCCAGCTTTGGTGCGTTGTTTCTGAGCTAATAACTTCCCTTTTTATGCTCTTCTTTAGATGTCAAATCTCCGATTACCAGGGTCTTGTATCTTGTTCATTGGCAGATACCATCCACATATGGAGCAGAAAGGTTGGATCTCCTGAGACAGCTTGAGAAAGTGAAGGAAATGGAAACCAGTGAACCGGATGCCAAAGAAAATGGAGAGATACTATCCTGATCACAAGCAGCACAGATTATGTACAGCCCAGGCAGTGAAAAACAGCTTCAAGATGAGGTAGCTTGGAAATTATGTAATCTGATATCACTTGGTTCTGAATCCCATTGACAGTAAATTAGCATATAGAATTTCATTCCATATGTCTGGTATTCCAGGTAGACACCAATGACTGCAGTCCTGTGGAGCGTCAACTGGAGTGCCTGGCTCACGATGACGAGAAGGGTGACCATCATACTTGAACAGTGTCAAATGCGTAATGTTTAAGAACTGAACCTTCCTGTCTCCATAATCCATCTCTTTGATTACAGTAGAAATGATTTGGTTATGCACTGGCTCTGGTTCCAGCATTGTGTAGTTTGTCTCTGGTTGTCTGTCCATATCACATTGAGACCCGCCTAATCCCATGTACCATTCCTGCATTTTTTTCATATAAAAAAATTGTAACGACATGTTACCCGATGTGTACAGTTCCCAGCCGGAAGTGCACCACCTGTAATGTACTGGAGAGTAGCCACGGAAGAAAACACGAGTCCTTTCAGGGTTTAAATTTTCAATCCGTAACTTCGATGTTTGTAGAGATTTTTAAAATGCCTCCATCACATTCAACGACATGGTCACTTACCTTTGTCTTCAAAATAGGAACCCCTGCATACATACACCAAATAGTCAATTTATTCCATTCAGCTTAAATTTATTGTCAGCATTAAATACAGAGACTGCAAGATTGGAGAGAAAATGTCATACATCTTGACAGTTTTATCGTTCAATTCACCAATGCCCGGTGTTGAACACCAGAACATCAGCCCCTTCGCATTTTTTGGAGAACCAGTGTAAGTGGTCGGGCTTAGCTGATGAGTAGCCAGGAAAGGTGCCCTGTAATATTCAATTTTGAGATTGTACCAGGAAAGGTGCCCTTGTGTGTTTAGTCATGGGGTTTCCGCATTCTTCATGTATTGAAGACTTGTTGGAAACTCCTGGAGCAAGCATGCACAAGGAAGGCTCCCACTGGTTTCTGCCAACAGGGTCCCCAGCAAACACGATCCTCCCATTTCTGCTTCTTTCTAGAAGTTCACTTGCATTAAATCTGAGAAGAAACGAAAGGGATTCATATGAGGAAATCTCATGTAGAAGCTACAAATTGTCTTCATGTGCATTTGGAACTGTATAAGCCTTGCAGTGATTATTTCATATATAGTGGAGCTAATTAATTCCAAAAATATTTTATAGATAAATTTATTTTATGTTTTTCTCTTTGTTTTCTCAACTAATTAATATATTTTATTTTTGTCTGGAGGAAAATGATTTATAAACAAATTCTTGATAGTGAAATTTCATACAAATTGACGTGTGAATTGATGAACAAGGAAGCATGAATTTCATGAATAATAACTGATCCATCTTTATAAAAATCAGTATATTATTACCTGCGGGGGCTCTCGATCTGAACATGTGCGATGTAAATTGATGGGGTGCCATGAAAACACGAAATGCATGGAAAATGATCCTACTTAACTGTTGTAGGGACAACTGCAGTGATGCTGATAGAGATTGTCTCATGCACTTCACGTACAATGAAAAGGGCCAAAAAGCTTCTGTTTCTCCTAAAACAGTGATCCGCGTAAACTGGTCTAATTAACAAAAAAAGAAAAGAAAACACCTGAAAGCCTAAGTAAATATTATAGTATTCTCTTATTATCCCTGATGATCAATTACGGTGTTCAATGAATTTTAGCAATCCAATATTGGTAGAGTGTTTACTTTCGTGGAGAATTCAAAAATCCAACATTCAAGGAAGCATCTAATGTTTGCAGGCATCTTGAAAGTATAAAGATGAGCTTCCATACCTTGGCAAACCACACCCTTCTGGCTGCCATCGCCAATTATGATACTTTCTTCCATTTCGAAACACATCGAAAGCCAAGATCAAGAAAGGGAAAGCTTTCTGTGTGGGATTGATTCTTGTTACTTTCATCCCGAACCCGTCTTCCTTGAGAATAATCACAGGCTAAGCGTGATGATTTTTTATTGCTGGATAGGATTTGTGACAAGAAACCAAAACGAAAGACTGACAGTGGATCAAAAGGGCCGAAAAGATCAAAGACAATATTGAGAAAAGAGGTTGCACACACAAGTTCTCTCTTGATTATGAGAGGAGAGTAAAGAAGTTGCTGTTTTGTTTTCTCGTGGGCTGTTGATGATGATCCATAAGAGACGGAATAACAAGTGTTTTTTCTTTATTATTTAAATTAGAGAGAGAAAGAAGGGATATATTATTGCAGTTGTTAATTAATTGGTAACGAAGGTAGGAGAATTAGGGTTCATGCGATGGTGGATTTGCACCCATCCTTTTTTAGGAATCTATTTATCTGAGATCTTGAGGGATTAGAGAAGGGCATCCCATCTTTACCACCGTTACCACGATCATTGCAGGTCTTAGCCTAGTCTTTTCTTTCTCTCTCACACGCTCTTTTATATCTAATAATAATCGTAATTACAAAAAAAGGGGATCCCTCTCTCTTTTTATTTTTTTTAATAATAAATAATGATAATGTATTCTGTTATTACTGACTCGTGTCGTGTAATCACCATATTAATTATCGAAATAAAACCAATGTATTTCTGCCTTTAGAATTATGTGAGGTGCCTTTTGGGGAGCTGGATTTGTGAGCTTTCAGTGCAGGCATTGAATCCAATGAGATATTGTTGAATATGAACTTGCAGACTGTTTAGTAGGGGTGGGTCTGAGATACAGATGATGCAACCCAGGAAGCTATAGCCATATGCATCTCTGGTACTCGGTGGTTTTTTGGCTTGTGACCTTTGCTATTTGGATCCTCTGCCATAAAAAAATCTTTCTTCTGTGATGTTGATCTCTGATTTTTCTAGCATTGCGCACACCATTAAACAAGCTGATACTATCTTACTTGGTTTTGCTAAAGACAATGATCTAAAGACTAATCCTCCCTTGTGTAGTATTGAGTTTTTAACATTTCTATTCCTTATAGTCATTCCATTGTAGTTATGATTGTTTTCTTAATATGAACTGAGTGAGGTCCTTTTTATCCCTCTACATGTTTTCATTCTTTTCTGAACCTCCTATTTGTTGCAATATATTGTGACTTTGTCTAATAGTCTTATTTTTTACTTAATGCAAATGAAATTAACAGCGGTGGGTGCAAGGGGAGGTATGGGGACTCTATGGCCTGCTTTACAACTGGTTTACATGACAAGAGCTTCTGCATATAGAGATGCTCTTAAAAGTTTTATACTAGGAAATCAGGAATTAAGGTGTGCAGCAGGTCATGGAAATGAAAGAAGAATCTAATACTTAAACGAGGGCAATGCTCCCAAGAAATCTACTCTAGCCATTATTCCAGCGTGGTGATTCAAGTTTTTCTCCTGAGCATCAACCATGGACAAAACCCGTAGAGCTTTGCTACAACTTAACTTTTGAAAAAAAGTTACTATTCTTGCGAAAAGAGTGTAAGAAAAGTTTCTAGCATGCTCTATCCCATTTAAGGGTTCTGTTTGTACATCAAGACTATGAATAAATTGAATCTTTTGTATTTGTACCATATGGAGACGGACATACCATAGACAATGCCGACTGCATTATCAAGTTGATTTGGCTTTATTACATTGTATGGTTTTAGCATTCTTGATGGTTAACCTTGTAAATTTTGTAGTCATTTCTTGCATCTGATTTTTTATGGATGACCAGAAGAACCACGATTTGTGAATACAAAAGCATGTAGTGTGGAAGGTTGTGACTCTTTTCTTTCTTTTTCTTTCTGGGACAATGGGCATATTACCAGCTATTCCATCCTGGTATCTGCCCATCCATACAATTGATTATATATGGGGAATATCCTTGCAGCAGTTTTCTTTTCTAACAGTCTTTCTAGCATTGTTGCTGCTGTCATTTTGCAGCTTTTGTTGGTACCAGCACTGTGTAGTATGGTTCAGCAAACAACCTGGTCGAATATTTTGGTTCTACTCATTTGAAATGGAATTGAGGATTATTCCTAGCAAGAAATATATAGGCGAATTGATGTTCGGTTTGCCGACAAGTCAAGTTTATGCAAAGCTTGGTCTTTTGAGGTCTAAATCTCAACATTTTGACCTAAAAATGGTAATTTCTCGATAAAAGGGATACAAACAACAAGATCCTGGAATCACACACTTAATGTAAACTTAGCATGGTGCTTCTCTCATCTCTTTTGAAAGGGAAGCAATGTAAGGTATACTTTTGTACCATCTGCCTTTTTAATTTTCCTCCCTTTTCAGTACTCCTTTTTTGCCCCCTAATTTTTCTGCTACTTTCTCAGCTAACAGGCTGAGGATCATGGGAGTGCAGAAGCATTCAAGAAGCTACTATTGAATGTAAAGAAAAGGTGGCAATTCTTGCTCTTGCTTGTCTTATGTAGGCTATTATTTGAGAACATGCATTCAATCAGTATGCACCATCATAGAATGATTAAAATTTTGCGGTGCCTCTTGTCAATATGCTTTTAATTATCAGGTACAGTTAGGATCATTCCTTGTCATACAATAGGTTAGGTTTCTTTCGGCAGACTTTCAAGTCAAATCATCTCAGACTGATCCAAGTTATGGCATGGTATCCTTTTTAGCGTTTGGAGAATTTGGTGGTGGCAGAATATTTGGCTCATATGGCACAAGTGTGAAAACATTTAGTGCAATATATAGGCAGAAAATGAGAAAAGGACGATTACGCATGATTTGCATAATGTGGAACTAAATAGACTTAAAGGCTCCAGGATAGGAACTTGGCTCTTGCTACTGGCCAGTAACCCTACTTTTATTGAATTGGAAAGTTATATTGGGGCTCCAATAGTCCTAGCATAATAGGTCATAGTTTCTATTATGAAGGGGCTGTTATGTCGGCATTTTTTCTTCTACTTTTTTTAGTAGGTTGCACACCCAGCCCCTTCGTGATGACTGGGGTTTTCTTCCAGGTCTTTTCAAGCACGTGGTATCTGCTTTAAGTCTTCTCAGGATGATAATATGATAACTAGTCTTTGACCAATAACTGGCATCTTTCTGCATATCACTGATGGATCCTTGGGCACAATAAATTCATAATTTTCTTGTCTTGCAGCTAACCATTTTTCCAAAATTAAGTTGTGTTTGAGTGATTTTTTGGTGACTACTTGATACGATTTGTTTTGCTGATTTATTAGAGTTTTTGTGTTAAAATATATAGTTCATACCAAATTTAAGGTTCTCATTGCATTTTAGGACGTCTTTGGTGGTGTCAATACTAAATCAACATCCCCATTACTTGTTTTTATTCCTCAGGTTATTGCAAGTTGCTGTTCCCTTTTCTTTTCTTTGTTATGTGTCAAAAGAGGGGAGCTTGAGGTTGATCCAAGAACACCGAAAGCAAAAGCTTCATAAGGAAAAAGCTAAGTGGAATGAAGAAATACTTACATGATGTTTCTATATTTGAACTGTACTGAGTCATGCATGGTTGAATTATTCTTACATGACAAATCCATTATACAGGACCAGTCCCTTCGTTCCCTTGATTGGCCACTGTCTGTATACCAATGATAACAACACTAATATGGGGGCCATCCCACTTGCAGAGCACTAAACATTGGACAACATCACTAGCGGAGGTCAATGGTATCTCTCTCCTTTGAATCTTAATGGGCCATGATAATCACATGACACCGTTATCGTTCATTCACACAGTTAATGCACATATCTCTGCATATAGTTCTCTTGCAAGTTGTGTTGGGTATGTCATCACATAAGCCTGGGGTCATTCTCTTCACAGGTTGATCCATTGCCTTTCTCTTGGTACCTAAATTGGTAAAAGCCTTTGTTCACATCTTGGATTAGCCGCAGACACTAATATGATACATATTTGAGCCTTAATACTGTTAATGTCTTGAATTTTGCTTGGTTGTAATTGGTTTAGTTACTGATTAGGGTACTTGAATAGACCAAGGAAATAAATCTGTAATCATTTGCCATCAAGCCTGTCCTAGCACGAGGCGTCTTTTCCAAGGGGAAAAAGGTATAAAGCATTTAAGTCGTGGAGAAATGGGTGCTGTGGACAAAATAAGAAAGTTCAAGGGTGAAATGAAGTCAACCACTACAATGCATGATCTCCTGTTAGTTCGATTGCGTGATTTGGTTACATGAAGTCACTTGCCTTAGGTTTGCCGGTATAATCATGTTTGCACGGCCCTATCAAGTGATTTCCCTGAACGGATCCCCATCCATTGTGGCATCGTATCAGGAGGCACTTTTCAGCAGTGGCTAGGCGTAGAAACTAAAATTTAACAAGATGGATGATTATATACCCCTCATGTTATTGGAAAACAACTCAACTAGGACTAGTTGATCTTGGTTAGATCTTCTCCGTCTCAACTTTTTACGCATCCTGTGGTAGCTATTTACTCTCATAATTTGCTCCATTTTTCCCCCCTGTTTGTGCTTCCCATGAGAGCCACCTTGAATGTATGGAATATGCCTAGCATGTGCTTTTGACAACACATTTGTCCTACAAGCATCAATGATTAGGGGTTGTAAGCAAAAGTGGTGTGAAAAGAAATTGGAGGGTATCTCGTCATATCTTTCTAGTGTTTAGCTGGAAAAATAAAGGCATTGGAAAGTAAACATACACAGGACGATAGTTTTAAAAGTGCATTGATGTAGCTTCTGCTTTTGGTGAGACGAGGGGGCAAACATACAAATATCAACAATTATCATAGCCAGTGTTGGGTGAAGAAGGTAGAAGTCTCTGAAATGAACCTTAGGTGAGATGAGGAAGGGGCACCCACTGAGTGCTTTTGATATTGTTAGGTTTATCCTCTGGAGATCAGCAAGGAGAAATATCAAGCCAGTAGATACAAAGTATAGGGTAATCTTATAGTAACTTTAAAGAAATCTTAGCTAGTGATTATATGCGAAGGCAACGATGGCCCTTCTCTCTTATAAACTTCACTCAACAAGAAGTTATACTTCCACAAATCTGATAGCTTTTCTATGTAATTGAATCCTTAAGAAAATCTTAGTTAATTTGATACTGAAATTTGAGTCGAGAGTATGTACAAGCGGGAGAGCAAAAGATAGTTGCCTCTGTTTGCGTAATCCAATCATTGGACAAGCAGGATTCTTATATTTAAATTCCCTTTGAAATCTCTCTCTTGCATGTACTCATAAAACTCTCTGGGTTTGACTGCTTTGATGAACCTTGTCCTCTTCCACTACTTCTCTGCAACTGAACATGTTCTTGCTACTCTGACGAAATTTGTTACTCCTAGCTTGTTTCTTGTCAACTCACTTCTGGTTCTTCTTCAACATGTTCAAATCACAATAGAAACCAACATTTTAGAGGATTCTAATAGCATTTCCCCAGACTGGCAATAAATTACAATACTTAGATTTTGAATAAAGATAGAAAATTAATGCTCTTTCTGTCTCTCTTTAGCTTCTCACCGTGGAAGCCACAGTGGAGAGTGGAGCATCAAAAACAGCTTGCATTGATGTGCAGATAAAAAAAAATGAGAGAGAGAGAGAGAGAGAGAGAAGGTGGGCTAGTATAGTACTACTGGGCTGCCATCCATCTGTTCAAACCCACCCACTCACCACCCACCCCCATACCCTCCCATTATTATGATAATGAGCAGCTATGAAAAATCTTCAGGCAGAATCTCAACAGTGCCCAAATAGATTCCCCCCCGATATATCAATCGGGAACCACCCCACAATTTTAATTTTTTTCCCCTTTGGCGTTTCTGATGTCAGCATTGGCCCTTTTGTTGCTTTTGGGCCCTACCTCCCATCCCCCCCTCCTATCTCTAGCAGTAGTCTTTGTGCAGAGTATATTTTTCCCTCTCCACTCCACTCCACTCCGAATCCAGAAATCCCTAATATCCTCCAATTTGCCCCCTCCCCCGTCTACCTGGCTTGAAATGTGCACCTGAAATAGAGGGATATTTCTTCTTTTCTTTAATAAAGAAAATGCAAAATATACTATATGCTTTTTCATAGTTATATTTTTTGACCTTTCTAGTTCCACCTTCCAAGTGGGGGTGGGGGTTTCCAATTACGTCAAATCCAGGGATGTCACATCCACAGATCTTATCCTCGGCGATTTCTCATCCGGTGGACATCTCCGGGGAAAGGGATATCCTGTCACAACACCACCCGTTTTTTGCAAAATATGTAAAAACACAACCACTTCAATGTATTTATATACACTAAGAATGCAAAAATGGAGCGATTTCTCATAATCCTTGGTGCCTAACTTTACTAACCTAGTTGACGTTCAATTATTTAAAACCATTGCTTCTATGATTAATGCTTATTTGGTGTGCAAAAGGCTTTTTGTCTCTGTGGTTGAAATATATTTTCTTATTTTGTTTTTTAAAATTAATTTTTTAAATATTTTTAGATTATTTTAATTAATATGCTAACATCAAAAATAATTTTTAAAAAATAAAAAAATATTATTTTCACATATTTTCAAGTAAAATTCATTTTAAAAAACAATAACTAGTAAATTTTCAAACACTATATAATAATGTTATCTAGAATGGACTTTGGTGTAACAACCCATGAGATCGATCATTCAAAGTGATAGTGTTTCAAGCTTGAAAAGGGATCTCTATCTTTTCTTGGTGGGTGTCGAAGGAAAATAATGGATTTCATCTTTTCAAGCAAGAGAAGAGACCAATTCCAAGACGAACTGTCATTAATTTAGCTTGGTCGGCATGCTTTTTCGTTCCTTGATTCAACTCTGTCTAGAAAAAAACACACACACGATGTCCTTGATGCTGCATGTTAGGGACCCATTATTTTTTTCTAGATACAGCATTAATTAATTCATTGATTTTCAATCGAAAAATTAATGTTGTGGGCAGCAATAGTTGGATTAATATTCAAAATTAATGATATTTGAAATCTTGGATGATTAAAAATAATAATAATAATTACTTTCTTTCCAATGCTATTTATTTAGTGCTGATTAATGGCCATCCGTAAACAAATTCTCCTGAGCAACCATATCAGTCATCATTCAATTAAAACTAGGCTAATGCAATTTGGACACGTGTCAGGGTCGATCTACTTGGCATCACTAATCCTGCAGCCCTTTTTGTTATATAATAATAACAATACTAATCTGTCTCGTGATAAGAAACCGCAAGAAATGAAATTAACTAGTAAGAAAATAACACCAGTCACATCTTAATCTTCCATTCCAAGTAAATCATAAGGTCATATGGCTTACCATTTGACCATGAGTACTGTTTGAAGAATAAGAAGATTGAGAGTAGAATTGAGGGGGGCCTGGACCCTGCAGGCTGGACACAGTTGAACCATCAGGTGTTGATGGCTCGGACCCATCAAGCTGGCACTCCAAGTTCACCCCAAATAACCTCAGTCTCTTTGAGTTCCCAAGCGGTGTTGTTTGGTTCTGTGCCATGGACCCTGCAACATTAAATGATGCAGCACCATATAGCAATCTGGTTCAGCAAAAAACAGTAATATTCCTTTCCACACACCCACAGAGGGAGGAAAAATAATACTAATAATAATAATAATAATAATAATAATAATAATAATAATAATAATAATAATAATAATAATAATAATAATAATAATAATAATAATAATAATAATAATAGTAGGAAAAAAAAAAGGATGGTGATCGGTGAAATTAATAATATTTTCTTTTTTCTTGGTGCCAATGTCCATGCGTAAACAAATTCTCCTCCTTTCCTTTTTTGGTTGCTTTTATTGAATGTCTGAAATGCTTGTTTCCCAGAAGCAATGCCCTGAGTAGCAAAAGACCTCTGGTGCTAGCTAGATAGCTAACTTATGAGAAGACAGTAAAATGAGTTTCATCATGAGGAGATGGAATCTTCTTTTGTCTTCCAAAAACAAAATACTAACAGGTTTTTAAAATTGTTGTACGCGCATCACATTATATATGCAGACACCAGAGAAATCAGCACTAAATAATATATATGACCGATCAGAATCCATCCACATTTCTCCAAACTAATTGGAAGGTGTTTGTCACGCACTTTACACACAGGAAAATACAAGAAAGTTCCTGGAAAATCACCCATTGCAGTACCTGCATGCTTGTCTTCATAAAATGATGAAAGAAGAAACAAAATTAAAATGTAAAGAAGAGTAAAATATACCTGCATGGAGACAGTAAGGTTGGTATGGCACATTAGCGGCTGTCACATGTTGTATATTACTACTAGAAAGATGATGAGGCCCAGAAGATGATGATGGATATATTCCTCTGCTCCACACCCCACCACCACTACCCTGCACCATCACCCCACTGTTACTGCCACTCTCACCTCTCCTCCTCCACCCTATGAACAATCTGTCACCATCCGTTCGGTGTCGTTCAAACAAAACGGCATCACCTGCATCGAGTTGTTTCTCTTTCACATACCTACTCCACCCTTTAGTCAATACATAGCTTTGACTACTGTTCCAATATGAGTACCTAAACCTCCAATATTTGCCCGACTCATCTTCGAAACTCAGTAACAACCCTTTATCCACTGAGTCACCACTAAGTGGAAAGTACTTCTCCGCGTGTTGTTTTGGTATTACTAGACGGTTTAGCTTTCCTACATCACTTGGTGTTAAGGGTTTCTCAAACATTGGTTCTTTATCTAGTACTAGTACTTCTTGTTGTTGTTCATGTTGTGTTTCATCTTGCTGCTGCTGTTCATGGTATTGATCTTCATCGTCTTCTTCGTTGAGATTGAAATTAAGCGTTGGGTTTTGAGGAAGGAACATGGAGGAGGGTTGTTGAGCTGGATTGTAAGGGTTAAGCCAGGAGTGATGGGGAGGCCAAGAAGAATTTGGGTTTGAAATATTTGGGGGTTTGTTTGGTGTAGAGGAAGACGCGTTTGGGTTTGGTTCCATGATAGGTTGGTGTTGTTGATGTTGCTGTGCCCACCAGCAGAGTGTTTCTTGAAGGTCTGTGGAGAAATGGTTTATAGACATTTGAGAAAGAGAATTTTAGTGTTTTAAAACGCAGAGAGAGAGAGAGAGAGAGAGAGAGAGAGAGGTGTAGTACTATTGCGAAAGTAGAGGCGTGATGATTATGGGATTGATGTGGGAGCTATTTGCTGTAGCTATTAGAGATATGACAATCACTGATAGAGGGAGAGGGAGAGGGAGACGGAGAGGGGGGTAGGCCTTGTTATAAGTACGATAGTACTAATACTTTAAGGTTTTGCGTGATGAGCCAAAAAAATATAAAAAAATCAATCATTATTTTCAGTGTAATTTGATATACTGCTACCCTGGCTAGGCATGTCTTCTGTTTTACAGCCTTTTCTTTTTTCTCTCTGTTATTGATTTTGTTTCTTTTGTGTGTGTTGTTGAAAAATTAGGCAGAAGAAGATGTATCCATCTTGATAGATATAAAAACTACTGAGAAGAGATTGTAGCAGCAGCAGCTGCTGCTGCTACACACACAGAGGGTGAATAAATAAATCTTTTTGCGTGTCATTAGAAACAACCCATGTTACTCTATTGGCAAACAAATCCTGGTGGGACCAAAATTACGCCTTCATATAGTCTGTGTTCGTCCTCTCATCCAACGGCCTGTCTAGCACTTGCTTTCTGCAAATCTTCGCTGATGGCACATGGGATAATTACCTTCCTTTCAGTAACTTCTACAGCAAGAATATCTATCTAGCCATAATTTTAAGAAGTATCTTGTTTGCAAGTCTTTGGATCTTGTTACATGACTAGGTAGGTTAAGGTTGCTTTATATACCTTATATACCCTGATCTCTAATGCTAAATGCATGGCAAGAGAAGAATCAAGTTCATGCATGCTTGTTAGGGGAGCTGATATTTGCGCTCCACTAGTGGTTAATTAGCCACACTTCCTTCCGGATGCCAACTCTTTTTCTTAACAAATGACTGTTATCTCTCTAAAAAAGCATGGAGGGGCCAAAAAAAGATGCATTCAATCACAAATCATAGAGTATGAGGATGAAAAAAGAATTGAAAAAACAATATGCATTTGTATGATTGTATTAGCTTAGATGAAACTGACAAATTTAATCAGAAATTTAAACCCAACATCTAAAACCTCCAAAGCCTTTACTTTTCATGCTTTTGGTATATTTTCTCATATTTCTTCAAGATTTTCCTCAATAGAAAACGAATCATCGCGATCCAAGTTCAACGCCATGACCTTCACGCTACAACCTACACCAAGAATGGCCCAAAACCCAACACGCTGTCACAACACCACCGCCCAGCCGCCCAGCCGCCCACACAACCACTGCACAACCATACCCTTACATCAACATCCAAATATTAGTAAGTCCATTAAAAGAGTACGATACAAAAAGGAGGAGAAGCTTTTGAAGAGAGGATTCTGGATCTTGGGGGTGAGATTTCAGCTTTGGGATGATTGCTACAAAATACGATGATGGTAAACGCAGACCGAAGGATGGGAAGCTGTGAAAACAATGGGTTTATTCTGATATTAACTTAAGGAAAATATCATTATAGCAGTAAATGTCTCAAGGATATTATGACCGATCTAAAAATAATTGGCTAGTGGGAGTTTAGAAGTTTAACTGATGGTGGAGTGCCAGTATCACCTCCCGTTAGTTAGGTTAAAAAAGGGTGAATTTTGTGATAAGACATAGTTTGGTAATGTGATTTTTGTTAAGGGACAAACACAGGTGGCGGTAATAAGGACAGTAGGGGTCCTAAACGAGTTCATACTTATCTTATGATGGGTCTCCAATGTGTAGATGTTGTGTAAGAGAAGAGAATAGTATTTTTGGAACGTGCATGACAGCATTATTGATGTTTCGCCGTTCCTAGTTTTAAGAGAAACGATTGGGAGACTGCAGAGAAGGAAAAAAAAAAAAAAAAAACCAGAAATCCATCCTCTTCCCTTTACAGCAAGCAAAGGGATGAGATAAGATTTGTCCAATTGGAGACCCTTTTTGGTCATCAGTCGTGTTTGCATCCTCTCCTCACACTCACATCTCTCTCTTTTCTTGGTCACTCCCTCACTCTCACTCTAGGTGTCATATTTATTTTATTTTCTAGCTAGCGGTAGCAGTTGTTTATTTCTCTTCGAGTTAGATGCGTCTTTTCAATGAGTTTCAGACAAAACCCACCTCAATTTCCAGGTAGATTCAGACACCCTTTTCTGCCGAGCAACAGTTTCAGATTATTAATTTAAGTACATGCTGGGGACACATAATAGAGGTTTTTGGTTTGTGTTATAAATTATCTAATCCCAACAAGATGCTCGTGTCATCTTACTAATTGTCTATACATATACCAAGTAGCACTTACCATGTAGCTGATATATTATGATTAACTTTTTTATGGATATTTATTATTAATTTATACCATGGCATTCGTCTCAATCATGGGGTAATTTCTCAATCACGGCACTTAATTGAATGGTCCAGATCAGTATATAAACAATATTGATCGATGGATTATTACAAAGTAAATGCAATGATAATGAAGTACTATTAATTAGTTATTTAAATAATTATACCCATCTACTGAACGAAAGGTACATTGAAAAAACTGTATTGTCTTCTATATTATTGTTATTGCTCCTACGATGTTGCTGATTCTTCCTTCTTATGTATTCTTATTGCTGATGCCATGTAAATAATTGAAAATCTCATTGTGAGTATAGATATTATTAAGATAGACTTTGATATGTCAAGGCTATAGGAGATTGATTAGCATCTTTTTTATTGTTAATAGTTATGCTCTGTATATGCAAGGTACCAGCCAGTTGTAACACATGTCATTTATTAAAAAGAAAAAGAAGAAGAAAATTTTATTCTTTTGTTTCTTCAAGGCATTAAAGGTGGTTCTTATTACTTTATTGTTTGTTTAAAATTCTTTATGAAAGACTCCTTTAAGTCTGGTATTGCTTATAGCACCGATAAATCATTTAATATTTTAGAATGAAAATCCAATTCTAATCAATATCTAAATTTAGTATTGTTAATTTAACTATTTTTATTGGTTAAAAGTTATGACAATTGCTCTTGGTAAAAGATCTAAACTTGACTATGTCAATGGCCATATTAGAGTCTTTAATCCTTCTTCACAAGCCTGTAAAGCTTGGCAGTACAAGGATTAACTTGTCATATCCTGGCTACTCAACTCTATAAAGAATTATATTGCTGAAATATTAGCCGCTTAGAATTCTTAATGGAACTATAGGAGGACATGAAAGAAATGAATGAAAATTAGAACAATACGACTCGTGTTTTCTAAAAAAAAAAAGATCTTACTAATCTACAATAAGATTTATGTTCAGTTGCTTAGGATTCTAAATGATATGTGGAGTGAAATTATATTGCATCATCCTCACATTTTTTATGTTGTAATATTAAACAAATAAGAAGAGAAAGACAAGATTTTTCAATTGTTAGCTAATCTTGGTCCAACTTATAAAGATCTTTATAGCCAGATTCTTATGAATCTTGATTTTCTATCTCTTACTAGTTTGTGTGCTACAATTCTCAAAGAGAATAAGCTCAAGGAAAAGTCATGAATTCAGAGCTTAAAATCTCCTTGTAAGAAACTCATTCGTATACTGTTAATAAATTAATGAGAAATGACTAGTCTAATAGAGGGAAACAACCAAATTTGAAGTGTTATCATTATCATAATCTTGGCCATTCTACCAAGTGGTGTTGGATCATCCATAGTTGAAGCTAAATTTTATAAAGGAGAAGAAAACTTCAAAAAACTATGAATATAAGGCTTATATTGCTACTTACTCCACTAATTCCCTTCTTAATAATGTTGAGAACTTTTATCAATCTATCAGTTTTTTTTAATGATTTTACTGCCTATCTTTAAAAGAAGGGTGATATTGTCTTGACAGCTTATGGTTCTGATTCCACGACAATTCTCAATATATTTAATGATTTTCTGGCAAACTCTACTCACCTATTATAAAAGAATAAAAAATATATTTTAATTGCTTTTAAAACCACCTTAGTAGCTAGTATTGTGCATAATTTTTAGATCATTGATTCAGGTGTTACTAATCATATAACCAATAAAATGACCAGGCTGTATAATTTTAAAAAACTTTCTACTCTAACTTATATGTCTATTACAAATGAAAATCAGGTTTCTGTTAATGGTAAAGGAAACATTAAATTAATATCTAGCAAAGTATAATATATTACAAATGAAAAACATGTTTTTGTCAAGGGTAAAGGGAATATTAAATTAATATGTAGCAAAGTAGAATCTCTAGTTTTGTACACTCTTTCTTTTCTATTTCAATTGATTTCTTTTGGTAAAATCACTCAAACTTTAAATTGTTGTGTTATATTTGATTATCATCGAGTTTTTTTTTTTAGGACCTCACCACTAAGAAGATGATTATTGAAGGTTTCTTTTTCCCAAAGCTTTATTATTTTTCAAGCAATTCTCAGAACAAATATCATTAATTTTTTTTCCTTTTCTTATCCTTGTTAGGATCAACTTTTGTGGCATTGATGCCTAGCTCATCTCTTAGAAATTATAACCAAATTAATGCCTAATTTGGATACCAAAAATATCTTTTATGATAAATGTCGTTTATCAAAATATATTATACTTTTATTTATGCCTTTATTGTCTAAAGCTAATAGGATGCTTGATATTGTTCATTATGATGTTTGGAGACCACCTACTGAATCATTTGATGATTATAAATATTTTGTTATTTTTGTTGATGATTTCCCTTGTGTTATTTACATATCTTTTAAAATTCAAGAGTGAAGTTGTTAATGTTTTTCAAAATTTTCATATGATGGTCATGACTCAATTTTTATGAAAATAAAAATTATTCAATCTGACAAAGGCACTAAATACATGTCTTAAAAAATGACATGGTATCTAGCTTCTCATGGTATCTTACATCAGTCCAATTGTGTTGATACACCCCAATAAAATAGAGTAGTTAAACGCGAAAACAGAGACCTATTAGAAAAAACTAGAGCTTTAATGATATAAATGCATGTTCATAAATCATTTTGGTCTCACAGAGTGTTATCTGTTGCATATATAATTAATTGGTTGCCTAGTTAAGTGTTATATTTTGAATCACCACTCGAAGTCTTGCAAAAACATCCACTTAACTTATCACATTTAAGGGTATATAGTTGCACATGTTTTGTGTATATAGAAGCTTCGCACCAGGACAAACTTGATCCAATGGCTTCTAAATGTATTTTATTAGGATATTCCTCAACTAAAAAGGGGTATAAATATTATCATTCTTCCTCCAAGTGATTATTTATATCAAGAGATGTGTGATTTGAGGAAGAAACTCTATACTTTAATGACATGAACCAGCAGATAACCTTAATAGAGTTGTTTCCCCTACCTTATTCAGCCTCTGCATACTTTGTTGCAGCTTCAGAGATACTTCCTACTACTAGTAACCATTATTTATTTTCTAGTGATATGTTTACTAACAAAGGGAATGTGAGTCCTGTTATTTTAAATTATGAAAATAATCATGAAAATTTTAAAACAGATGACAACAACAACCACGGTAGAAACTTATCTACATCAGCTATAAATATGTCTTCCAACTCAAGGGTTATCAATCTTATTGTTAATAATTTTAATGGAGATTCTAATAAGTCTCCTCCTTTATAGCCTCCTAGAATTCAAATCCATAATCATGTTCCCTCGATAAAGTTATGATACTTGTCATTTATACAACAAGACATCTCATCTCCAATTTATCCATGTAAAGATGAATATTGTTCGTGTTTTACTATCAGTTGCCATGAATAAATGGTTGTTAATGTGTCAAATGGATGTCAAGAATGCCTTCTTACATAAGAACTCTCATAATCTATTTTTAGATTATTCCTCAATTCATATTTTTTTCTCTTTAAAAAATAGAAAAAATTAAAAAATATTATTAAAAAATATAACAATGAAAAGAGGATGTTAGAACACTAAAAAAATGGTCAAATTGGTTTAGGAGGTTCAAAAATACAAAAATTGATAAGAGCATGTTAACAATGAAAATTTAATTTGAGAAAGAAAAGATCAAAATCAAATGTTTATGGACTCAGTTAAATTTTATTGAAGGTTTAATTGAATTTATAAATGGTTTGATAGCAAGAAACTTTGATTTTTAAGTCAATTTAAGCTTTAATTGGAAGAAATTAAAGTTCAGGGGTTAAATTATAATTTTTTAGAGTTGATTTGGTCAAATCAGAAGCTTAATTGCATAAATATTAAAGTTTGATGCTCAATTAGGGACTTAATTGAAGAAATTCAAAACTAAGAACCAAATTAGAAAAGGCACATAAATGGAGGCACTGGAATTGATTGAATCAAGGGCCAAATTGAAGAAATTAGAAGTTTATTGATCAATTAAAGGTCAAATTGTATAAATCAAAGACCAAAGAGCAATGTAAAAAAAATGGCTAACTTTAGGGCCGACAATTAAATTTGGCAGGAATGCAATTGAATTGATTTTACAATTAAAATTGCACTTGAGGACTCGATTAAACAAATCACAAATTAAGGACCGATGTGAACTCTAACACGTTTTTGCTGCCTTTTTCTTGTAAATAAAATGGTGTGTTTTGTCCAAAACAACGTTGTTTCATACATTATTCATTAAAAAACAAAGAAAAGCTAGAAACAATGTTGTTTTAAACGACATTGTAGGTCTTCTTCTTCCCCTGAAAGTGCGAGGCAGGGGAAGAAGAAGATTTTTCTTCCCCTAATTTTCACCGACTTCCCTCTTTCTCCTAGATATAAAAAAGACACTGACTATACCCCACTTGCATAAACTTTGACCCGTGGCCTATCATGGGGCGATAAAAAACAAAGGGACGTCCCTCTTTCCCCTACCTTTTTCTCCTTTGTTTTTCTTCTAAATACAGGGGAAGAGAGCTGAAGAAGGGAGAGCACAAGAGGAGGATAAAAATAAACAAGAAGAAAAGATGAGAAAGAATAGGAAAAAATAAGGAAGAAGAAAGAAAGAGAGGAAGAAAAACAGAGCAAAAAAAAATAGAGAAAGAAAAAAGAACAAGGAGGAGCAGAGAAAAGAAGAAGTAGCGCTACTGGGTCCAGCCATGGTCTCCGTCATTGCAAACCACTGTCGACGACAATATCCACGCCCCTTCATGCCAAGTAATCTTCTCTCCTTCTTTACTCCTTTTTTCTTCTTCTTTCATTTACATGCAAAACGTGAGCAATTCACATTCTACAACAAATGAATAATTGGTTGGTTACTTTGCTTTACATAGTAACTAGCCAATTATAATCTTTTGGGCCGGTGCATGCCCATTTTTTAAGTTGAATCGGTGCTAGCCTATTTCATTTTTGTTATGTTGGGTTGTGACGACCCATTCTAATTAAATACACTGTAACAATACAAATCTGGTATTAAAATATTTGGTTTCGTCAATAAAAAAATGAAAAAAAATTTTGTTTGCACATACAACTAAAGTCTCAAATCTAAAAAAACATATCGTGTTTTTTTATAATACATTAAAAAAATATTTTAGCATGTATTTTAGCTTTAATAACCAATTATTAAAGTTAAGAGAACATTAACCAATATTTTTAAAAAAATATTTTTGTTTGGTTTTAGTACTAGGGATTACGAATTTATACGTAAAACGTATTCCTAGTATTAAAAAGTTTTTTTATTGTGCTTATATTTTTTTTATCAGACCATAAAACAATGCAGTTTATCTTAGGTGGGGTGAATTTAGGATGCTAATATCTTTTCTTTACGCAACCAGTCTCTATAGCCCACCTTTAAGACCAGGTAGGGTTCTTAGTAACTAAAATACTCGGTGGCGACTCCCATTTTATATTTTATTAATAAAAAATAAGAATTTCTTATCTTTTTATATTTTGCCAGATAGACTTACACCTTTGAGTAATGGATGATCACTGTTCGACAAGAACCTTGAAAAAGAAGTTTACATGAAGTTACCCCTTGGTCACCTTTAAAGTTCAAATCCTACGTATGTCGACTTCACAAATCCATTTACAGGTTGAAGTAATCCCCATGCTTGGCTTGCTCAATTGAGTGATGTTCTTGGAGAAATTGGTTTCAAAAGAAGTAATGTTGACTTTTATTTTTTCATTCATCTTGGACTAAAGAAGAAATTGATGGTTCTTATCTATGTCAATGACCTTATTGTTACGGGAAATAACGGTGAAGCGATATCTCATGTCAAGACTACTCTACAAAATCATTTTCGTATTAAGGATCTTAATAGTTTGATGTATTTCTTTTGGATTGAAATGATTGTTTCTCATAAAGAGTTATTCCTTAACCAATAAAAGTATATTCTTGACTTGCTTAGAGATGTTGAGATGATAAAAGCCATACTTGTCTCTACTTCATTGTATAGGAAGTTAAAGCTTGAAACAACTAATGAACCTCTTCGATCTATCAATTATTATCAACATCTTGTTGGTAAGCTCATTTATCTTACTATTACATAACATATATCACATATGTAATTAGTCTTGTTAGTTAGTTTATGCATATTCCCATAATCTTTTATTTGAGTCTTGTCAAACAAATTATGCATTATCTAAAGGGTTTTGTTGAACATGGAATTGTTATGACTAATATTGATCATACTCAAATTATTAGATATAATGATTCAGATTGGGTTGGCAATGATAATGATCACAAGTCAACAATTAGTTATTGTATGTTTGTTGGTGGTAATCTATTCTCCTAGCATTGGAAAAAATTTGTCACATGTTCTAGTGTTGAATCTAAATATCATGTAGTGACATCAGCTGCTTGTGAATTAATTTGGCTTAAAGATCTTCTGTCTGAATTGGAATTTTCAAGTAGTATTCCAATGACTCTGTTTTGTGATAGTTAAGCTGACATGCATATTATAGCTAATCCTATATTTTATGAAAGAACTACACATATTGAAGTAAATTGTTATTTTGTTTGTCAACAAGTTTAGTCGCAGATTATAAAAACATATTACACCCACAGTCATGATCAATTGGTTGATGTGTTCGGAATGTCTTGATTTCTATGCATTTTCACTGTTTGTTGACCAAGCTTGGATCAATTAATCTTCTTGATCTAGCTTGAGGAGAGATTTGAAGGAAGGCTACATTGATTCCCATGTTGTCTCCTATATTATTGTTGTTGCGGATTCTTCCTTCCTTCTTCTGTATTCTCATTGTTGGGTCTCGTAAATAATTGATATCATCTTTACAAGTATAGATATAATTAAGATAGATTTTGATATGTTAAGATTACAGGAGATTGATCAGCACCTTTTCTATTTTTAATAGTTATGCTTGTATATGCTAAGCTGCCGATTATAACAAATATCATTTATCAGAAATATAAAAATAACACTTTATTCCTTTATTTCTTCACCATCCAACTAAAACTTTCAATAATTAATACGCAGAATATATATTTCTATCGGATTGCCCTAAACAGAAATCTGCTACATCTGCCTCAAAGATGTTGTCTGGGCCACGTAGAGGAATCCTTGACCATGAAGAAAGCACAGGTGTGGTCGGGGTGACCAATCTGCTGCCTTGTAATCCGTGGAGGGTTTCTGTATCATGAAATCTCTATAGTTTATTTCATACCAGACTGAGAATAAGACAGACCTCATGAGATATTTAAGGAAAGTGATTGCTACTGTGATTAAAAAACTTTATCATATCTGGGAGCCTCATAATGCATAAGACCATCCGTGAGACCTTTCTTCACTGGCGTCCATGCATCTCTTTCTGCAATAAATATCCGTTCTTACAAACAATGTTTTTTCAGTAATCAGACATGATGGTAACTTTGATGAACGACAACGAGAGAGATAGTGACGTACCAAATTTAATTTCGTGACAAATTATGATTTGATCATTGAGGTTTAGTGATTGTTCATGTCTGTAATTCTATATATATAAATATACATCTAGTTCTGGACAACATGAATAGCTAGCGTCCTTTTCTTGATCTCACCTTTTGTATGCATATGAACAACGTTCATTTCTAAATTATTTGAAATCACATTAAACAATTTAACCAATAATCCTTTTTTTTTTTTTTGGAAATGCCGAATAATAAATTAAAAGAGATGCTGCACATTTCTAAAAATTGTCGTGCGAGTTCATGTGCTTCCACACTCAATTCGCCATAAAGGACAAGAGCAATATACCGTAATCTATAGTTTGATGCGTGTCTTTTACCTATATGACTAATCACAAGAACAATATTTAAAATTATGAACGAAAACATGGTAATTATTAAAGAAACATTTTAATTTTAAAATTTAAACTCTTCATTGAAGTCTTGTAATATATTTATAGTATTTTCTAATATATTTTCTAAAAAAACCTTGTAATTTATATAGATTTGTATTATCTTATGTTATAAGTTGTTATTTTTTAAAAAGAAAAAATGAAATTCAAATTTATAATCATTTAATCATTAAACATATGATATTATATTAAAAAATTATTTATACCAAAAAAATTAAGTTTTTAAATGAGAATTTAAGATATGATTTTTTTAATTTTTTAATTACTTGTAATATAATATATAGTTTAAGGTTCTAATTCTTGGCATGCATCTACCGTATTCTTTACATTATTTCCGGTATAAAGCACTTGAATACCTAATATTAATCCTATGAGTGTGCGTGTGTGTGGAGGACTTGCTAACGACAGAAGCAGACCCTAACGGTGCCTGCAAATTACTCCCTCACTATGATTTTACAGAGCTCATCGTGTACGCTTTCCATCGGCGTTTAGCGATATCAGTATGCAGCCATGTTCTCCGTCTTCAATATTTCTTATTTGTAGCGGTGGAGTTTGAAAATCTTTTTACTGGATCATTTAACAAACCATCCTTAGTTTACAATCCGAGTGTTGCGGGTAGGATAAAAAAATTAATACAAAAAAATATTTATTAAAATAAATTATTTAAAATCATCTTCCTAAGTTAATTTTGAATTTTTTTTATGAGATTTGTAGTTTGAACTGGGTTTAAAATTAAACCAAGTTAATTTTTTTTTAAATAATTTAAAAGAATTCAAATAAACTAATAAAAAAATCTTAGTTTAATTTTAAAAAAAATAGATATTTTTTTAATTTAATATTAAAATAATAATATATTAGATTCACTTAGATTTCATGATTTAACCTGTTAAACTCTTGACCTGAGTTAACTCCATTGAATTTAATAATGTTATTTTTTAAAATTATATTTTATTTAATTATATAATAACAATAATAAATATTTGTAAAATAAAAAAAAAATATTTGTAATTATAATAACTTTAATGTAACTGTAATAACTTTAATGAGATATATATATACGGAGAAAATTGGTTAAAATAGGGGTGATCTTCCAACTATGGAATTGGTATATTAGTAATTGAGCTTCTCATGAATCATTTATTTATATATTTAGTTGATAATTCAAAGCTTATCTTTTGCAGCCTTTTTAGGTGATGGCATATTTATGTCCTCACACAAGATTGCAACTACTTTATATTAAAAAAAAAAAACACGTGGTGATATAAATGTGGTGGGTATCCTTCAAATAAAAAGGTGGTATGATCTTTGTAGATGCAATGTTCCTTGTCAAAAAGCGTGAATTAACCTTCATCGAATTTAATTAAGAGATAACCCTCTTTTTCTGAGAAAATACTTTACATAATCTCACCACTTTGCATTTTTATTTAATAAAATTTTTTCAAATTTAATTGAGAAAACTATAAAACACCATCATAATCTCAATATTATCATCAAGTGATTTTTCATATTATTTTATCCTGGATTTTTTAAAATCTTTAATTGAGTATTTTCATCAAGTCTTAAGGCTTTTCCTCTATATTTCTATCAAAATTGAAATATTTTTTTAAATATTTCATTTGTAGATATTTAATATTTCTATTAAGTGGTTTTGATAGAAATTCTCAATTGATAAACCGGAATAGTTTATTGATATAAAAAATAATTCCAGACGTCTATATCCAACTTTTAATTTCTATAGAATATTGTCACCTCATTGGAATGGGGACCGTGGACCTTGTAACCTGAGGATTACGCACATGGACCATACATTAAGAGACAGCTGTGCATAAAATAAAGGAAAGCCGGTATCTTAGACCGAATTTTGGCGGGTCTAATCGACTTGCAGCAACTTTTGTGCTTTTCCGTTAGACCTTAATTTTTAAACACCATGACGACGACTTGCAGCAACTTTTGTGTTTTTCCGTTAGACCTTAATTTTTAAACACCATGACGACGTTAAGGAGATTTTATCTATTTGAGTTTGTGGCCCAGCTATGAAAGATTTTTTTTTTTAGTATTTGAGTAGCTGTCATAGTATCTTATTTGTTTGTTAAGTTTACCCGGTATTTAGGAGCTTAAGAATTATTAATGGTATATATAAATTAATTTAAATATTTTAAATTAAAAAAAGATTTTAACTTTTGAAACAAGTTTTAAGTATAAAAAAAATCATGGGTGGTTTGATATTTTTTATTTTTATTTTCAAAATTTTATAAACTAAAACTTGCGAAAGATCTTTAACACCACCATGTGCAGTTTTGAAGATTTTAACAACTAATTATTGTTTTTTATATATTTTTAAGAAAAAATTAAAAACAAAGAAGTTAGCTTGTTTTTTCAAATCTTGTTTTCGAAAGCATAAAACAAAAAACGAAATTAATATCAAAGGACTCTTTAGGGATCGTTTGGTATCAATCATTTGTGCGTTTTTTTTTTTGGTTGTATGTTTTTAAGTTTTTGGAAATAGAAATTAAAAACTTTTTGTATTTTTATTTTTTGTTTAGACAAAAGGAAGAAAAACTAACAACAACTACCACAACTTTTGAAAACCATTTTGTTTGATTTAAAACAAAATTGACAATCAATTGTTGGTTTATACATTTTTAAAAACACAAATAACAAACAATAATTTTTTATTTTTTAAAAATTAGCTCTTAAAAATATATAATAAAAAACAAAAATAATATCACGACCTCTTAACTAATAATAGATCATATGGAGTTATTATTGAATAAAATTAGAGATTAAATTGATCATATTTTACCGATAAATCTTTTTTCTTATAAAGAAAGGGAAGAGTAGGTTTTTTTTTATTAACATGGATATTTGGATCAACTTGCATGTATTTTAAATAATCTCACATGCTTTGAAATTAACGACCATATAAGTCTTTAGTGGTTTTGAAATTTGTGAAACTCGAGCTAATGATTTTTAAAAAATAAACTTAAAATTTGACTGGTTAAAATACATCACTTAAAATTTAAGTAATAGTAATTAATTCAATTACTGATAATATAAAATCATTACACCAATTGATTCCTAAGGCTAATCTCTTTACTATTAATTGTGATTGTGAGCAATTGGATGCTGATATCTATGATGCGAAAAATTAAATAATGATAATTTTTCATAGCTTATTTGTTGAAAGGTTGTATGAGTAGCAAATGATTTATTGTTTATTTTTTAAAAAAAATTACTTTTTATAAAAAAAATAATTATTGAACTTGATATGAGGGTTTGTCTCAAAGCCACATACCTGGGTGTTTTATACTAGATTTAGTTGTGTTGGGTCATTTAGGGTCACGTGTTTAAGCTCTTTTTATTAGTTTTTTACTTTTATTTCTAATTTTATCATTTAATATTAAATTTTAGATTAAATTTTATTTTTTATAATTAGGGTGATTATAAATTATTTTTTTATATTTTTATTATATAATAAACTAAAAAAATTTAATTAAACCCAATAAGTTTATAATCTGGATGCAGATTGAAAAGCTAATATTTTTTTTTACATTTATTAAGGTGACAAGATCCCGTTATGATAACTCCTGTAACTAAATTTGAAAGTTTTGAAGTGTAACTTATTATTCCAACTCTAATTAGAACGTAAAAAATGAATTCTATGTTATGTAGATATTATTTTATCACATTAAAAAAAAATAGTCCAAGCGCAAGAAAAAACCATTTGTCTAGTGGTAAATTTCTAGTCCAAACTAAATATATTCTTTTCCTCTTATTTTGCGGGAGTATTACTTCTGCAGATCAAAGTGATATTAACAAATGATCTACCATAGGCAGATTTTAAATAGCCAACGGTAGACACATGGGGTTCAATATTTTAGGAACCAAAAGCCAACTTTCTCATCTCACGGTCTCCACCCTATATGCCTAGCTAGCATTTAAACTCGCAAATATCTGCCTCCATCTCCATGTTTGTCACTCTGTATGCAAACTATGGCCTAAAACTGGCTACCTGCCATTGCAACAGAAATAAACTAATCAATTAAATAATAAATTCAAGATAACAATTCCCGTCATATTCACAACCACAAGCTTGGATTTCATGTCGTTGCTGGAAAAAACAATTAAAAAACACTAGTAAATCCAAGACTACATATATAGCAGGAGGCCACGTCTCCTCTTTTTCTGGCCGTGCGGCCTGGCAGTAAATGGTTCGTGGAACCAGTTTTTCCATCTATCAGGAAGCACGGCGGCATTAGGCATGCGTTGCATGGGCTCTGTCAGCTAAAGGGCCCACCGGATCAATGTTGTCTTTTAGAAAGTGGGCCCGCCAGATGAAACAATTCAAGTTTTTCTTTCTCGGTTTCTTGGCTCCTCCTCTGCCACCAGCCCTGCTGCTGCTACATTCATGGCACGCTTACCTTATCTTTTGTGTACAAACTACAAAGTACAACAAAAGGGACACCATGAACATGAGATGATGCAACTGGGTTATCGCCAAGTGGCATGTGCGGTGTAGGGAAGTGGTCGTGGCATGGTACTGCTAGTGGTGGTGGTGGCGGGACCAAGTAGCCAGCAAGTAGGGTTCCGCTCGATAAGAGGTTTATTAACATAATCCCTTGAGCCCGTGACTTCTAATTGCTACAGTGGCAATGGACAAGTTGTTCAAGCCAGAGAAACATTTGACTCGCCGCTTCAATAGAGTTCTGGGAATGTAGAAAGGCATGTGCCGCAGTTCCGAAGCCATTAAATTCGTCAACATTCTCAAGCGTTCGTTCGTGTTACACGAGCGTATCATTTTCTTCTGTGCGGGAGAGAATGACAGGTCGTGCATAACTGCTCTTTGGAGGTGATTACCAGCCACAAAAACAAATTTGATGGGTTCTGTTGATTATTCGGCAAGATAAGAGTTGAAATCTGTGGACATTGGCTAGAATTTAATCACTAGTTTATTTCTCAAGCTATCGCTGCAAATTGAATAAAAAAAATTGAAACATAGAAGGAAACAGATGGTAAAAACCTTTTTGATATTTTCATTAAATTTTGTATCACAATTTAGATATCAAAACTTTTAACTTTATTCAATTGAGAGTTGTTTTAACATGATCTTATTATTTCAATAAGTTCAAATAAAAAATATCAAAGAAAAAAACAAAAATAAATCAGGTTAACTTTAATCAATCAATGTTATGTTATGGGTTCTATTAAATTCAATTAACTTTTTTATTTTATTTTATTTTATGATTATATACACAAAATCTCATGCAATAAAAATTCAATAAAAAATAGTGCTAAAATCATGAAAATCAATTTGATCACAACAAGTGGAAACTAACTTACATGCATGAATTCCTAATTAATAATCAGATTTGGATCTAGTTTTTGATGAGAAGATATTCATAGGAGACCGAAAATTTTTTACTTTATAAGATGTTAACTTGATTTGACTTGTTGAAGATGAAAATCATTCACATGAACCCAAAAACTTTAATTATGTGATATCTTAACTTGATTTGATTTGATGAAGAAAATGACTTTAACCCTTTACTTCCTTGATGAACTTGAATTTTTTTAAGAGAACTTTCAAGTATTTAATGATTTTGATCCTTTACTTCCTTGACGAACTTCAAGTATTTGTGTTTGATTTTAGTCTCTGCTTGTTGTCTTTTTTTTTTATTTTTTTCTTCTTGTTGTTTGCTTGATGTGCTTGATTTGATCGCTTTGTTGTTTATTTATAGATATATTAGGTGCAATTTATCTCAAATGTCCTTTATTTAAAGGATATTTTAGTAAAATTTATATGAAAATTACTTTAAATACCCTTAACTTGAAGGATATTAAAGTAAGAATCATAAAATATATTTGAATTGAGTTTTTAATTTAATTTGAGTCTAAACTCAATAAATTTAATTTAGGCTCAAACTTAATAAATTTAATGTTTTGGTCATAAAGAATTGAAGTCATGAGTTGAACTTGTAGAAATTTTAGAGTTTATGAATCCTTCCTCGTGATTAATTTTCTTTTGCAATTTTTAATGCAATAAGTAACTTTTTTTTTTAATATAATCGTATACATATATTGTGTGTCTTTGTGTTCACAATTATGATTTCTCCCCTCACCTTTTTTTCAAGTAGTACATTGGCATGTTCATATTATTCCAAAATACTTTGGCTTTGGACATAATCCGTTTACCTACCTTAATTTAACAAGAGTTGGTTTGTTGATGTGATAATAAGTATTTTTCAAACAATTATTAGTTTAGAAATATATTAAAATAATATATTTTTAATTTTTTAAAATTTATTTTTAATATCAGCATATCAAAAAATATAAAAAAATAAAAAATAATAATTTTCAAAAATAAAACCATAATTAAAAAACACATATTTGAAACACAAAAATAATAATACTTGTCTGTTTGAGAGTGTGGTTACGGTTGTTTTTCATTCCGAAATACATTAAAATGATGGTTTTATTTTTTAAAAATTATTTTGGAGATCGACACATCAAAACTGTCACGGGGGTGCGAGCGCCGCGACGTCGTCTAGAGACTACGAGAGGCACTTGTTGTGCCTCCTATGTGAGGTATTGTGTGTTGGAAAGATTTTTTGGATTTAATCATAAAATTATTATTAATGTTTAGGAGTCGCCACTTAGTATTATGATCACTAGAAATCTATGGTTTGCGAGAGTCTGAGTAAGGCACTAGTTATGCAACGAGAAAACACATTACCCCTAATACACCCTACCTAAGATAAAATGCTTTGTTATTTGATTATTTTTTCTAAGTCAGGTTTCTATTTGTTACTTTTTTCTAAAGATCAAGGCAAATCTCTCTTTATAAGAGAGTCTCTACCTTATCGGGTTAAATTCTAACTATTCTAAAGTCTAAA
This sequence comes from Populus euphratica, assembly GCF_000495115.2. Taxonomy (NCBI): domain Eukaryota; kingdom Viridiplantae; phylum Streptophyta; class Magnoliopsida; order Malpighiales; family Salicaceae; genus Populus; species Populus euphratica. The sequence goes on along the minus strand of NW_011500010.1, from coordinate 504,290 downwards.
TTTTAGCATCGTATTTATTTACACGTTGTATCTTTAATACCTGGGGATGTATTTTATCGAGTAATTTTACACCCCATAAATATTAAAGCCAGAACTGGCCCAACCCAAAGTGGAAAATTAATAATTCTGCTGCTGCATTCAGAAATGAATTCTGCATGCAACGGCCTCGACGAAGAAGAAAGAGGCTATGTAATGAGGAGAAAGTTGCCTGGTTTAAGTGTCTTACACGTACTGAGGATGTCTGGCCTGTGGCACAGGAGACTTTACTGAGGTGATGGTGGCTAGAGTCTGCTGTGGGAGGAAGAAGAAAAAGTTACATAGAAGAGAAAAAGGTTGGAAAGATAAGAGAGAGTTGCGGTAGCAGCTTGGTGGTCGGTTGGTGATTGTGTTGGCTTCCATGGTGGAGAAACTGGTGATGGCTCTGGTTGGTGGCTAGAACGGTGAGGAGAAACAGTGAGAGAAAAAACTACAAAAATGGAGGCAGAGGGGTTGGTTTTGGCCGACTTTGAACCTGATTTTCTCCTCTCTCAAACGATGAAATCCACCTTTATTTACAGAAGGTGGAAGAGAGCAATCTTCTCTATACTGCGCAAAAATTGCAGTCCTTGATTTAGTTGGGAAGGATCCTAACCATTAGCTTGAAGTAATCATTCTGAGTTGTCAAATCTGCAAAAAAAACCTGACTGAGTTGGCTTCTTTAGGCCGGTGCTAGCATCGATGGCCTGTCATTTAGCTTGAAAAAGCCATATAGGGTTGTAGAGAAAGTGCAGAGAATCTTTTTCATGCATGATTTATCAAATTTGATAGATATTAGATGCATTAAATGCATCTGCAAAGTAGGCACCCAGACAATTTCTTTCGAGTAAAATGGGGAAGACAATGAATAGTGACCAAACGACGCATCGTCTGGTCCTCTCTCTCTCTCTCTCTCTCTCTCTTAATGTAAAACGGTGTTGTTTTGGATTGAATTCTCTCTCTCTTAATGTAAAATGGTGTTGTTTTGGATTGAATTAAGGATTTCATCGATGTTTAATCTAGTCCTTTATTTTTCAATTATTTTAAATAGAACTCGTAATTGACACTAAACTTTTGATTTAATACAATTAAACCCCTGATAAATTATTGTTTGAGCCCTAAATTTATTCACCTTTTGCAATGTGGTCTTTGGTATCGAATTTATACAATTTAACATCTAATTGACCATTAAACTTTCAATTTCTTCAATTTGACCCCCAGATTTTATCAATTAAGCCACTATAGTTTAGGGCCTTTTACAGATTGGTCCTTGGCTATGAATTTTTTCAGTTTGACCCCTAATTTCAATCAATTAACTTGGTAAAATTAAATTTGGTATCTTAAAATTCCAATCTTCTCAATTAAGTTCAAATTAGGCTCTCAAACTTAATTTGTTTTACCAATTAAGACCCAAATAAAATTAATTGGACTCATTTAAAGCATACTTAAGTCCTTGCACTTAATTAAATCCTTCAATTTAACCCAAATTAATTCTTAAACATAATTAAAATTTAATTTGCCTATGATTAAATCAAACTGGCCTATTAAAAATTTAATCATGTCCTTGAACTTAATTTTTATATAAATTAATCCAATAATCATTTAATTTGACTTTGAATTTGTGTTTTCTTCATTTTTTGGCATAATAAAGTACAATTAGACTTTAACATTTCCTTAAAAAATTACAGCTTAATTTCTCGGTCTTCTTTATCCACATTGATATCTTTTATTTTATTTTTATTTTTTTATTTTTAAAAAATATTATTTTTAAAGAAATAACCCAGAATTGAATTATAACAAAAACAATCCAAAATATAAAAAATTAATTTTTCACACCTGCATTACGAGTGTTTGGAAACAAGGATAAACTTATATTTTTAAAAATTTAATTTTTAAAAATATAAGTTTATCCTTGTTTCCAAACACTCGTAATGCAGGTGTTTCTCAAGTCAGTTGCATTTTCCCACGACTAGGACTCTCGAAAGGGACTTGGAGTGACTAATCCCCCATTTCCAAATCTTGGATGGTGGACTGACCTTAATGTCTCATTCATGGCCTAACTTCGAAGAAGTTTGCCAGCTACTATGAAAAGTACTCTTATCCGTTATCAATCAGACGCCCTTCCTCCTAATATACCAGATATGTGCTATCATTTCTTTGTTAGGCAGGGAAAGGCTAGTCCTTTCAAAAACGCCATTTGGGAATCTACGCCTTACAATAAACGTGTAGGAGTCAGACTAGGTAGCCTATTTGCCTTCACTAGTTACAAATGGCAGCACCCCCACGAGGTAAATATGCAATGCCATGTCGATAAAATCCGTCAGAATCAGTAGTTCTATACTGCAAAACATAGAGAGGGTCAAAAAGCCCTTGGAATGAGGAAACTATCATCAAGAACAGCGCCTCGTCCTAATTAAAAAAAAACCTTTTTGATGTTGTGATGGAAACATTTCATGTGCGAAAATGTGAGGTGTGTTAAGCATTTGGACCAGACTATAACATGTCAAAATCATATGTTTCAATCCTTAACCAATCCAATGGGCCTTACTTGATAACTTTTTTCTTTTTTATTTGAGGAAAAAAATTGAGGTACGCTTTTCAGTTCATTCATTCGGAAGCCTCGTTCCACAACTGAAATTCTTTATGAAACAATAAAGTTTGAAGTGTTGACTGTCTGCCTGAGGATTGCAGCGTGATTGAATAGCTTAATTTGTTGAAGAATCCTTATAAAACGCGGAAATTCCCGTGGTCCAAACTCTTGGAGCTGGGAGTCAATATGCAGGGTCCAAGTCGTCGTAGTATTTAGAAAGCCATTTTGCGATGATGCTGACCTCTCTTTTTCGCACATCTTGAAGCCATTTTGGATCTTCACTGGTTGCAAATCTCAGGTCCACATGGTGAGCCCCTGTGCGACCAAGAAAAAAAAAAACATTGTTAAAAAGGAAAGCAAATGGGGTATGGAACTTGTAGATTTCAATGGCCCCAGGAACAGATTTATCTTGAAGATTTTATATTGAATTCTTGAACTCGATGCTAAAAAACCATTTGAATTTAATAATTTAAATTATTAGATAAAATTATAATATATATTAGTAGATAAAATTTTAATATAATATATGAATTATATTACTCATCATCTACTAACCTTGCTTTGCTACGATAGCAACTATGCTGCTGGATATATTCTCTAGCACCCTGTCATAACCATGAAGAAAGCACGTTACTAAAAAAGGATAAACTCCTTTGCAGCACAATCACATGTTCGATTAAAATATAAGAAAGCGATCATACCCCCCACCGCTCCAAGGGTCTCTCAAGCCATTAAAGAAGATGATGTTGCTGCCGAATCTTTTCAAGACCCTTTTAATATCCTGTTCGAAACAGACAGTCAGATCATTTGATTATTCTTATTAGTGGTATTGTCGAGTTAGTCTGCTGTGCAACAGTATTATGAATGCCACTAATCTTAAAGCATGCCTGCCCTCAATGCCATAGTAAATGATGCACTCACATGGCCCCCAAACTCGGTTGTGATCCAATTGGGTCTCGGCTCAACACCAAAGTAGGCTTTGCAGAAAGTAGCTCTATCATCGTAGTTCCACTCAGAAGCCGTAAATATGCTGTCCTTGTTGTTACCACTCGTTGGCAGTATCATCTCTGTACATGCCTGCAAATCAATCCCGCAAAACAAGGGCAATTTCATCAGACTCCTTACATTTTTTCTTCAACCTGATTTGTCATGCTTCTCTGTTCTGTTCTGTTTCTTGTTCGTTGGCTCCCTTGCCTTGCCCATATGAATAATTTCGATGCTGGGCTTCAGCCCAGTCAATATATCTGAACACCTTTTACTGAAAGTTTGTTTGATACAGTAGTTATTTATTGTTTAAAAATATATTAAAATAATATTTTTTATTTTTGAAAAATTATTTTTTTATATTGGATATCAAAACAAAAAATTAATAAAATTATTTTTTTATATTGGATATCAAAAAAAAAAAAATTCTTTAAAAAAAATACTTACACAAAAAAAAAAGTATCTAGATAAATTCTTTAGGAAATCATGGCAAAATGGAATCCAATCAATACCATGTGGATGTTAAAATGTAATCATTTGTAGCATCTATAGAACCAACATCAATTCAGTCCCTAAATGTTAGAATTTCTCATTGTTAATAATCAATCTTCTTGTTTCCAAAGATGTGCGAGATTTTAAAAAGTAGTGGTACTATATTGTAAACTTCATGAAATGATGTTCTGCAATAAATACCTGCCACGACCATCCGCCAAGACCGTGAGGATCAGAATCGTCGTCGAGATTGAAACACGTGGCAGTTCCACTATAGTTATAGTAGACAGAAGCCGCACCGTACAACTTGGCAAACGTATTATTTCCCGTCTTTGGATCGTCAATCGCTTTACACATCTGCAGAGGCCAAACGTGGTTTGTCACGGTATGTATACTTCATAAGTACCATTGTACCCCTGTAATTTATTTAAGAATCAGGCCCCGTTCATAAATACCATTGTACCCCTGTAATTTATTTAAGAATCAGGCCCCATTTAGTACTGTGGTAGCTTATGATTTATTTTCTCAACAACGCATAAAAAATTATTTATCAATTTATGTGTTAATTTAAAAATTATTTTTATAAAATAATTTTAAGAACACGTTCCTTGAAATATTGTTGAAAGTGAATTCCATATCAATCAACCATATGTAGCAAAAAAAAAAATTCCATATCAATCAACCATATGTAGCAATTTTTTTTTTTAATTTCAAAGTAGTTTCAATAAATAATTTGATAAGGAAATAGTTGCTATTTCTTTAAGACTAAACTAAGCCAAATAATCAGGGAGAGCATTAATATAATCTCAATTGAAGAGAAGCAATGATAAGCACCTCTTTAACGGGATAGGCAGGCATGGGACTTAAGAAATTTGAAGGGGTGGGATAGTCTGTCATGGCTGTATAGACCAGAGCAGTGTAAAGCCAACTCTGGAGAGAACTTGCACTAATGGAGTTCCTGCGGGTAAGAAGAGACCAACAAGATTATTAAAGGAATTAAATTCTAGATAGGTTGCAATGAAAGCTAGCTTGCTGGTTAAGTTTATGCTCCTCACCTGCATATTCTAAATGACCTTCGAAGTATTTCGAGGCCTCCAGGTTGGCTTGCAGTGTTCTCAATTTCTTGCCATGATCTTTTGATTACTTTGTAACAGTTCTCACTCTCTCCCTGAGTTAATTTCCAAGTGCAACCACTAAAATATTCAGCTCTCTACCCTTTTTAATTAATAATCTATATATAATCATGATCACAATATTAATTAATATCCTCTAGCTAGCTGCTGTATATTATAGATTATGTGGTTAAGGCTCGTTAAGATTGGACCATATAGTAAGATTTTAATTTGAGATTTGACTGCTTAGCTGATTGTGCTATGACCTTATCACTTATCACAAATCTAATCATGATCTCTAATTGTGGCAGGAAGACAAGAAGGGAGTTTAAATTTAATGAATAATTGAGATTGAAAAAGAGAGGGGGGACCCTGAAGTCTTGAGTGATGATATTGTTGAAGCTGTATGGTGATGTTATGTTCTCGAAGTTGAGGATTGGTGAAGAAGACGCCAATGCTCCAATGGCGACATGAGGATATTTCAATCTGAACCATGCTGCCAGCACTGCAATAGTACCCCAAAAAAGAAGTTTATTTCTTACTTCCTAGGAAATTCCTCCATTCCCAACATCAACATTTCAATCATGCATGCATACATACATACGAACCATGATGGTATGCTGATGGTGACACTGCGTAAAGAGCAAATTGAAAAGGAAGAAGGAAAGGTGTTAATTAAGGATAGAAAGCCATACTTCCTCCGTAGGAACCTCCAAAAACCACCACAGGAGAGTCGGTGGCGGACAAGTTCTTCTTTAGATCAATTATAAGAGTGGCATAATCGGCTAATGCCTGAGTTGAGGTCAGGTAACCAAGTGTACTTGAATTGCTATAAGCAACCTCTTTATTTCCCCCAAAAGGCATGGATTTTCCATAGAACCTATGCTGCAATTAATCACATTAACTTATTTAAATAAGGAAAACAATAAAAAGGACATATATATATATATATATAAGCCTACTTAATTCGTCTTGTTTGGTAGCCAATAAACATGGAGAACAACTAAGCAATCTTTTTCCTTGGTTGATTTCAAACCTTTCTTACACTCTTACATCCACTTCCCAGCAACCAAACTAAAAAGAAAAAACTTCAAAAAATTCCATGGTATATATATGAATTCTTCATTTGAGAGAGATTAATTAAATAATTACCTCGATGAAAACAACAAGGGGTTTGAAATGGGGTGCAATGTCAAAAATAAATCCAGTGTTCTGTGCAAACCATTCGATGTCTCCTTCATTTCCCGTGTACAAGAAGATTGGAGCATTCTTCTCCGCCCCGCCCCAATATTTGTCGTTGATCAAATATCTTTGTTGAAATGTTTTGTAGCTCTGGGGTCTGAAAGTGTAGTGATCGAGCACTTGAGTGAAGAACTTTTCATGGTAGAGCTCATGTGGGGTAGAAAGAGAGATCTTCTCTGCTTGAATGATTGAAGAAGGGAAGCTTGGTATGGGCTTAGCAAACGATGAAATACCAAAGAACAGCAAGGAGAGGAGAGAAAACAATAGGGATGTGAACCCAGTAGCCATTATCCTGATGGTTTGTTTTCTATTAGCTTCTGCTAGAGCGAGGAGAAATTAAACTTCAACTTTGATAAATGAGAGAGAGACGGAGGAATCTTAAAAATCAACAGCTTGTAAAGAACAAGCCATAAAGCTGATAGTGCTTTGTGGGCTACAATGCTGACAACTTTTTCTTGCTGGACTGTTGGCGTTATGTTTTGATTTTTTTTTTAATTTTAAATTATTTTTTTATGTTATATTGAGTCATTGACCATTTCTAGAGGGGGGGGCTTGTGTTGGAAAAAATGATGATTGGGATAGACGGGCTGGGGTCCTCGGATAATTTTCTACAACCAAGACAAAGACAATCATGTGCGCGCTGACATTTCCGTGTAAAATAAACCATTTTTAGGAAATTAGTACATGAAAGGTATCGATTAATAAATATTGATAGGTATGTTTAAGAATATGTTTGAGATTGTGATAATAATATTTTTTATTTAAAAATTTTTTAAAATTATTTTTTAAAATAATGATAAATATATTTAGGGAAGTAAGGAGAGGTATATTTAGGGATGTGCTTAATAATATTTATAAGTGTGATAATATTTTTTAAAAAATATTTTTTATTTAAAAATTTATTAAAATTATTTTTCAAAATAATCATTCGTATGTTTAGGGATGTATTTGACAATCTTTGTAAGTGTAATAATAATTTTTTAAGTATTTTTTTATTTAAAAATTTATTAAAATTATTTTTCAAAGTAATAATAGGTATATTTAGGGATATGCTTGACAACCTTTGCAAGTGTGGTAATAATTTTTTAAGTATTTTTTATTTTAAAATTTATTAAAATTATTTTTCAAAGTAATGATAGGGATATGCTTGATAATCTTTGTAAGTGTAATAAAAAAAAATTAAGTATTTTTTATTTAAAAATGTATTAAAATTATTTTTCAAAGTAATGATAGGCATGTTTAGGGATATGCTTGATAATTTTTGCAAGTGTGATAATAATATTTAAAAATATTTTTTATTTAAAAATTTATTAAAATTATTTTTCAAAGTAATAATAGGTATGTTTAGGGATATGCTTGACAACCTTTGTAAGTGTGATAATAATTTTTCAAGTATTTTTTATTTCAAAATTTATTAAAATTATTTTTCAAAGTAATGATAGGTATGTTTAGGGATATGTTTGACAATGTTTGCAAGTGTGATAATAATTTTTTAAAATATTTTTTATTTAAAATATTTTTTAAAATTATTTTTCAAAGTAATGATAGGGATATATTTGACAACCTTTGTAAATTATTTTTCAAAGTAATGATAGGGATATGCTTGATAATCTTTGTAAGTGTAATAAAAAAAAATTAAGTATTTTTTATTTAAAAATGTATTAAAAGTATTTTTCAAAGTAATGATAGGCATGTTTAGGGATATGCTTGATTTAAAAATTTATTAAAATTATTTTTCAAAGTGAGGATAGGCATGTTTGGGGATGTGCTTGACAATGTTTGTAATCTTGATAATAATTTTTTTAAAATATTTTTTATTTAAAAATTTATTAAAATTATTTTTCAAAGTAAGTATAGGCATGTTTAGGGATGTGCTTGACAATGTTTGTAATCTTGATAATAAATTTTTTAAAATATTTTTTATTTAAAAATTTATTAAAATTATTTTTATATTATCATATTAAAATAATTTAAAAATACTAAAAATATTAATTTGAGGTAAAGAAAAAAAATTTAAAAATTAAATCTTTTTAAAAAAAGGTTTTTGAAACGTAAAAACAACATGTTATTAAAAATTACATTTCACATTATTTTTTATTTAAAAATATATTAAAATAATAATTTTTTTATCTTTTAAAATACATCAATACAATTCGAAAACATTAAAAAATTTAATTTTAAATAAAAAAAATCAAAATTTAGATAAATAGCGTGATGGCCGCACCAGCACACACGCGGTACACCATGCAGGAAGTGTATGTTGATGAGATCAATACACAAAGTACATATTTGATAATTTCATTTTTGGCATCTACATGTATTGAGATTGAGATTTGCCGCTGCACTGACACCAGATCGGTACTCCTAGGAGTGGGAAGGAGTCACTGGATATGTTATCGTACCTTTGGCAAGGAGACCGGATCCGTTTCCTATTCGGGCAGCAGCTGTACTCTACTCGCCAAGACACATCATCATGTCTTTGATTTCTTTGTCTGTCTCCTCCTACAGATCAGTTATGCTCAAATTATCTCCTTTCTTTTAGACACGCCGGCAAGTCATGCATTGTTGCTTCGATTTATTCTGAAATAAATATGTATACCAGGATATCTAATTTTATGTCGTGATAAGATCTTCAAAAATTATTTATTTAATTATATAGTAATAAAATTATTATTTTTTATAAGAGAAATAATTTAAATTTCATTGAAAGAAAATCTAATATAATTCCTCCTTTTCTTATTAACATATTTTTTCAACCAAAAGATTATATCTTTTTTGCCATGGGTTCTTAATTTTATTTAAAAAATGAAAAGAATTTGAATAAATATATATATATATATATATTATTCTCTTTCAATATTAATGAGCAAATAATCATAAAAATTCCTCTTGTGTTAGTACATAATTATTCATGGAGCAATCAATCTTAATCTTTTTAAAAACAACAACATTGTTTTCTATTAGGAGAACACTTTCATAATAAAAGACAATGATAATTAAAATAAAAATTTGTTAAGAAACAATAATAAAAAAAAAAGTTATGCAAAGTGCCTGGTGCAATAGAAGAAGGCTAAGTCCACGTCCTAATCTTGTTTATTTTTAATTTTTTTAAGGATCAGATAATATATTGTCCACTTATTATTTTTGAAAAATATTAAACATTGACCACACAATCTATGCATAGACAACATAATTTACATGCTACTTAATTTCATACACATGACATGCTGCTTAATTTCATACGCATGTCACTAAAAAGTCAACTTTTTGACTTTTGAACCACAAACCCATTTTTTCAAATATTTTCACTTGAAAATACATAAAAAAAAAACCTTTAGAAACCTTAATGACCCATTTATGGCCTTAAAGTCGCAAACAATTGATTAAAAATCACAAAAATATCCTAAAATTATAAAACTTCTCGAACCTCAATCTATTTTTTCCAAAAAAATTAAAGACTAAAAATCACCACCAACAAACTCATCTTGTTGAAAGAAACTTATTAACACTAAGATTTTTGTTTTTAGTCATTACAGTCCTGACAATCGATAATTTTTTATATCTTCTCTTATTTTTCAGTTATTGTCTCTTATGTTTCTCAAACTCAAAAAATAACAAATAAATAAAATAAATTTTTGAAACAAAATTAATTTTGCAGAAACTACATGGGCTGAATTGGAAGAGAAAGGACAATAAAGAGACTTAAAAGCACTTTTTTTGTGAATTTTAGATAGGCCATAAAGTTTCTCTATATTTTATATTTGGGTCCTCTCTATTTTAAATTTCACTTTCTTTCATAATTTCAAACTAAATCTAACGAAATTAGGTTAGAATAAGATTCAATGGAAAGAAAAATAAGTTTAATAGCCAAAATACAAAGAACAAAAATATTAGCATATAAACAATGCCAAACCCAATTACACAAATATTTCGGTAAATAAACTTGGAGAACAACTAAGCAATCTTTTTACATTATTATTCTGCTAATACATAATTATTCATAAAAAAAATCATCATAAAAATATCTTAATCTTCTTGAAAATAACAACAATGTTTTTTACTAGGAGCACGCTTTTCTAATAAAAGACAATGATTTGAAATAATTATGAAATATATATTTCTCAAATATAAATTCAATTTTCTTATTAATGTATTTATTGATTATTTTAGTGAAAGTATGTTTTTTAACTGGAATTGCAGTTTAAAAAAACATATTTCATGATTTTCAATGCAACATAAAAAAATATCTATCAAAATAATGTGTCCATATTTTGTATGTAATTGAAGACTAAAAAAATAATAAAAGTGATAATATCATGTCAACATATATTTAATTTTTTTTAAATATATTTTAATTGAATATTCATGAGAAATTTATAATTTTGTTTTACATATTAGGTATGTAATAATTGAAAAGAAATTGTTAGTGTTTTAATAAAAACTATAATATTAATTAATAATGATGCCAAAGTTAAAAGGGTAAATGAATTATCATGTTAACTATTTGCAAAAAAATATAGGGTCAGGCTTGTGCTCGGCCCAATAGAAAAAGGTCACGCTCACACCCTAGCCTTGTTTATTTATTATTATTTTTTTAAAGGAGGAAAGACATGTCATCCATCTCTTTTTTTTTTTTGAAAAACAATTAAACATAAATGAGGCATTGTTCTGCGCAGACAAGTGCGCAGAAGATTCTTAGCCTACTACCTAGTTTTTGGGTACTTCAGGTGTCCACAAAGTCACTAGAAAGTTATCCTTTTGACTGTTGAACAAAAAAATCTATTTTTTTTTTAACTATTTTCACTTAAAAACACCTAAGAATCCTAGAAAAATCAATAAACTTATTTGTGACCTTAAAGTAGTGAAATATTGGTTAAAAATCACAAAACATACCTTGAAATCAATAAACTTTATAAGTTTTGATCCACTTTTTCCAAAAAGATAAAGGTAAAAAACCATCATTAATGAACTTATCTTATTGAAAGGAACTTATTAACACCAAGATTGTTGTTTCTAGTCACTAGAATCATGAAAACCAATAACTTTCTATCTTTTCTCTTATATGAAAAGATTTTAAAAAAAAGTTGGACCAAAATCAAATTTGCAGAAACTATATAGGCTACATTGGAGGAGAAAGGACAATAAAAGGACTTAGAAGCACTTTTCCTATGAATTTAAGGTAGGCTAAAAAGTTTTTGCATATTTTATATTTGGGTCATCTCGCTTTTAAACTTGGTTTTCTTTTATCATTTCAAGATAAATCTAAAGAGATTAGATTAAAAAACAAATAAATTAAAAGAAAAATAAATTTAATGACCAAAACACAAAGAAAAAAAATATTGGAATTGTTCATGTGCACAATCCCAAACCCAATTACACAATTCTTTGATTAATAGATTTGTGAACCTGTAATATGCCATAAGATTGAATTAATTTGCTTCAAAAATAATGTTTAGGTGCCTCAAGATCTTTTTAAGGAATGAACAATAATCAATAACCTGAGTTATAAACTTGACTACGTCAAATAAGTTAGTATTTTTAATTAGATGATAAAAAATAGACAATGACATCAAACGAAAATTTTTTTTTTAAAAAAAAGTGATAATGATAAATGCACTTTTAAGTACTAATCAGACAATGACATCAAACGGAAATTTTTTTTTTTAAAAAAAGTGATAAGTCACAAGAAAAAATAATGAAGATTAATTTTTTAAAAAAAATTGAATGAAGGAGCTGAAAAAAATTAAAATTTCTTTTAAAAAAATCAATTTCATAAAAAAGATTGAATCAACTTGCCAAGCTTATGGCCCAGATCACAAGTTCAAGATAAATATACAGAAAATCAAATAAAGAAAATCACCAAGCCCATTTTAAAAGGAATCAATATTGAATGATGAAATAAAAAAAATAAGTAAAAAACAAAAATCAACCCATATTAACCTCTTAAATGCATGACCCAAATCATTAGACTAGAAACACCCCATTGAAAAAAAAACCATGATTTCTAATTGTCAACTAATCAAATGTTAAAAGATAAAATTAAAAAAAAATCAACTATACAAAAAATTTAGAACAAAAAACAGTATTTAAAATATTAAAGATCAAAATTGAAATAAAAATAAATTAGAGGATAACTAACAATTTTTAATTGAAAGGTAAAATTGAAATGAAAAATCAATTTAACAAAAGGATAAAAAAATAAGAAGAGGTAAAATTGAAATGAAAAATCAATTTAAGAAAAGGATAAAAAAATAAGAAGAAAATTAAAAAAAATTAACATATCACAAATTAAAAATGAAGAATGAAATTGAGAATAAATTAATTTTTTTATAAAAGAATTAAGGATAAAAATTAGAAACCAAAAGAATAAAGATCGAAATTGAAATCTCCATAAATAGAAGGACAACTCTGAAATTTTAAATGAACAATGCGAATTTATAGGGAAGTAGAGAGAAGAAAGGGACAAAGAAAGAAAACACAACCAGAAAAAAACTACCCCCAGAACCGATGTAAAACCTCTAGATCAAAAATCATAAATTAACTAGTTTCATGTAAAATAAAAATTCATAACTCTTGATTAGGTTATCATAAAATTCTAAAAATTTGCATGAAGTCTTCTAATATGATGTCTTAGCATGGGTTAAAATTTCAAAAATTTTGGATGAAAAGCAGGGGTTAAAATTTCAAAAATTTTGGATGAAATGCAAAAATTTGACAAAAAATCATAATTTGACTAGTTTTACGTTATTGGGCATTTCAATCTGACCATTGGACTGAACTGAAATTTTATGAGAAACCTTGAAATATATTAAATATAATTTAGTTAAAAGTTTAAGATGAATAGAGCTGTGTAGTACTAGAAAAAAATAAGAACCATCAAATGAGGCAAAAATACTTATTAAAGGTATAATAGTTATTTGCTATTGAAAAGAAAACAAATAAGCTCTCCTTCTCTTTTATTAACTGCCGAATAGGCATAAGCAAAAATATGAAAAGAAAGAACAGAGAAGAATGTGAGAGAAAAAAAGCAAAGTAAGGAAAAACAATAAGAAAATTAAGAGAGTAACTTCATAAACTTGCAAGTTTAACTTATAAAATACTAAATTAAGTGAAGAAAGGAGGAATTGAGAAGGGAGAATTCGGCTAACTTTGAAAGAGAAGAGAAATTAGAAGAAAGGCAATAGGTAAGCATGAGATGTTTGGATTTAATGTTTAATTTAGATGTTTTCTTAAGCTTACTTGATTAAGTTAGGAAGTAATTTCATGAAATTTTACCTTAGTTTCCCTTGAATCCTTGATTGTTGAACTTAGGGTTCTTATATGAATTTGAGGGAATGAGAAGGGGAAGCAAAAATGATGAAATTGAAGTGGAATAGAATGAAAACAAGTTGAAATAACAAGTAAATGAAGAAAAATTTGGGGGAGGAAAATAAACATCACATTCGGCCAAATGAAGAAAAAAATGGGAGAATGAATTTTGATGTTAATGTTTAGAAAAACCATGTTTAATCATGATAATTGAAAATGTAAGAAAGACTAAATGAAGAAATAGCATTTAAGTTGAGAAAAAAAAATATTACGTGAGGGCATAAATAATAGAAGGTTTATTTGATGAAGAAATTATTAACATAAAGTAAAAAAAAGAAGTAACTTGAGTTACATATATGGTTGTATATAAAATAATGATGTTACGTTTGAGAATGAATTTTTATTAGATCAAATTACAAATAAAAATATTACATGCTTTGTGTTTCGGCACATAAGAAAAATATTGATGGACTAATAATATAATGACACTTGATTGATTCAGGAGTTATGTCTGGAACTAGTTATCAAACAGGAGGAGCTGGGTCATCCCGAGTAAAAGGTAGGTGATTCATCACCTTATTTTGAAATTTTTAGAGGTGATTTGTCACCTTATTTTGAAATTTTTAATTTCCTTAAATATCTATGTTGTTTATTTATTTAATGTTAAAAAAAATAAAGCAATTGAATAATTTGAGTTATGATTATGAGAATTATCAATAAATTATATGAATGTATCAGGTTTATTAATTAACAAAGAGGTTACTGGATATGAGATAATTCGTATGAAATTACCAAACTGTTAGGCTAACAAAAGCGGTTAACCGGATATTGAATAATTCAAATGGAATTATCAAATTAATTGGCTAATAAAAGAAGTTAACCGGATGCTAGGTAATTCATATGGAATTACCAAAATGATTTTGGTAGCCAAAATGGGTTAGCTAGATTTTTAAGTAATTAAGAAAATTATCAAGTTTATTGGTTAACAAAGAGATTAACTAAATAAAGAGTAATTCATATGGAATTACCGGATTGATTGGCTAACAAAAGAGGTTTGCTAGATGATGGGTAATTCGAATAGAATTACCGGATCTATTGGTAATCAGATGATGGGTAATTCGAATGGAATTACCGGATCTATTGGTAATTGAGAAAGGAAAATCAAATTTCTGGGTAATTATATGAAAGTGTTATATTAATTTGGTAATTAAGATGAGTTAGCTGGATCTTTAAGTTTTGAAAAGATTATGTAAATTAAAGGATTGAGTTAAATCGAAGTAAAAGTATTAAATTTCAAAGGTTAAGAGTAAGTAATTAATATTAGACTAATATAGTGAGTAAGTTAATTAATATAATTATTGTTGAAGCCGGTACACCGCGAGGTGAATGCAAATTGTTAGATATATAAATTTTTCTATTTATGAATTACCATTTTGAAATGTAATATTTATGTCTTTATTTTCAATGTAAATCCTCTTATATTGTAAAAATCAAGCAGAAAATATGTAGTTTGTAATAAACATATTACTTTTGTGTCGTAAAAATCAAGTAGAAGGTGTAATATGTAATATATAAGATTAAGAGTTATATTATATCTATATTAAAATCTTATCTTATCATTTTTGAAAATGATACGGTCATGTTAACTATATATATATATATAGTTAATCTTAATGTTGTATTCATGTAGTTTAAAGATATATATGTAGTTAGTTAGCATTTATTACATTTAGTAATGAATTTGTTTATCTTTTGAATTGTTTTAGTAGTACTTTTATGTTGATTTACTTGAGACTTGAATATATTGATAAGTATTGAGTTATTGTTTGATGAATGAAATGTGATTTAGGATGATTGGATCAAGATAGAAGTTGTAATGATATATAATAGAAGTGTTGTCGATAACTTAGTATCAATAAAAATAGAGAAAACTCTGCCAAAATTTTCTAAAAAGAAAAATTCTATAATTTTAAACATATTTTTCAATACTTGACATTTGAAAAGAAATGTTTGGAAATTTCATAACATTATAATCTGAAGATGTTACAACTGATGCTATGCATTGCCCCAACAAGATAAAGACATCATAATGATTCTGGTGACACGATGAAGGGAATTCTTTGGCAGCCATATAACACTGCATACGCCGTTAGCGTGCCTCAGCATCCTCATTCTCTAGCACGTATCAACCAATTTTTTCTTTTTAATTATATTTTATATTGATTAAAAAAGTAGAATAAAAATATAAAAAACCTTTCAATGTCAATTAAATAAAATATGATTTTAAAAATAATTTAATTATTTTACTATATTTTTAAAATATAAAAAGATCAATTTATTCCTGATTAGTCTAATAATTACTAATGGAATCTGTAGAGAAGTTGTATTACCCTCAATGATTTTTTTTTGAAGGTTAGACCGGTAATTATACTATTTCAATGAATAATAAATTAGATTTTGTTAATGTTTATTAATTAATAATAGTAGACTGCAAGAATTCTATCTATCTTTTAAGATTATAACCATAAAATGAAGCTTGTTTCCATATGCTCCAAGGATAAGATGGGAAGGCGAAAGGGGAAAAACAGTTTAACGCGTCATTTGAAGTTGACATCCGAAGGATATTAATTGAACCGAAGTCTGAGCTTGAGTGCTCAATTTGTGGGTGGAAAAAAAGAGAGGTCACAATGAATTATAAAGAAAATAGCGAATTGACTTGATAATTAATTTCAAAGGGGATGAGATTTCGAGAGGGACAAACTAAGTTTCCCTCATTTGGACTTTTCAAAGATGCTTCTTATAGTCAAGATTGAAAGAAAAAAAAAAGTAGCTTTTTATAGCACTAAATGGATAATGATTTTCATAGTTTGAGTGACAGAATTAGCTATCAACTCATGATAATTAAATTAAGAGAGAGATATAAAGAGAAATGGGAGAGAAAAATCACATTATATTTAATAAAAACAAGTGATAAAGAATTCCTCTTTCTTGTTTATATATCTCTATTGGTAATTATAATTTAAACACCATGGGATTTCTCCGCATGATAACAAGGATATTCTTATCTCACGTTAATTGGGTCTATGTAGAATGAAATTATTTGGGAAAGTAAAATCGTATTAATTATGAATAAATTATTTAGGAATTGATTGCACTTTCATTGAGAGTTTATTAGGATCCAAAAGTTATCATCATTATTATACAAATAAAAATACCGATGAAAATATTTATATTTTTGTTAGTGAATTGCAATAAATTTTACAGAAAAAATATTCTCTCACTATATCCACCAATAAACACCAACAAAAATATTTTATTGGTATATACTGAGAAAATTACAATAAAAAATTCAAAAAATATGATGACATGTCATTTATATAGACAACATTACCGACTGTATTAATTTGTCAGTAAAATCCAACTATAAATCTATCTATAATATTTAAAAGAGCATTGCAACAATAAAACACTAACAAAGATACCAACAAGATAAGTTCATCAGTATATTCTAAAAAGCATTGAAATTATTATTTTCTTCTTCACATTGTTCATTGTGTTAAATATATAGGATATCATTAACAGATTTAGTCTATCAATATATTTCAAAGAATTCTAGAATTGTTCACTTTTCAATTGTATTATTCGTGTAGTCAATTACATATGGGATAATTAAAGGATTAAGTTTGTTGGTATTTTTCCAAGAACTTTGAAACTATTCACTTCTTAATTGCATTGTTAATTTTTTAAAAAACATAATTTTAAATAATTACTGATATTTTTACCAATAGATTAAATTTATTGGTATATTTTAGAGAGTTGGAAAGAATTGTTGCAAATATCACTGTTATTATTTAATGCCGTCAGTAAATCCATCAATAATTTTATTACCGACAAACCATAAATCACTGACAAGAATTTTACTGATAGAGTATTTCTATCTGTGAACCCATTAATAAAAATAATGTTGACGGATTGAACATATAAATACTAATAAAAAAATTCTCAATAAATCTAAAAAATTTAGTAGTACATGATATTATATTCCCTATACAAAAAAATAAAAATTTACTTTTATTTTTCTTTTTTTTAATCTCTAGAACAGTGAATCGAGTGCACCAAATGACATCTGGTAACAGTTTTAGAATCTAAATTACAGATTCTAAAGTTGAAGAAATCATTTTTAAATTAACTTAAATGAGTTGTCCGACTACGCAGATGAGAGCATCGAGCTCCTTAAATGGGCTGGATTTTCATATTCCACATCAGCGAGTAAATGATTGATAGCTAGCCTTATTAAGAATGCTGGTTGCAATTTGTCATATACATTTCGCGGCATCAGACTTAAATGTATGCTCGCGTCACTAGAAACAAAATCATGAGGACGTTATAGCCCAAAACGGACAATATATGGCAAGTTGGGCTGGGCTGGGCTGGGCTGTTACACAAAAACACAAAATCAACCCAAAAAATCTTCTTGCTCAAAACTCATGTACTTTTACCAACTAGATAAAAGGTAAAAAAAAGAACACCTCAAATAAACTCCTCTTATTAAATGAAATTTATTCTCTCTCAAACAATCTTTTTGATTTTTAGAATGTGAACAATGAATAACTTTTCTCTATTTTACTTTTTTCCAATAACTTTTTCTATTCTCTATAAACCAAGAAACTAAAATATAAATAAAACAAACATACATATTAAAATTTAGAATTTTCAAACTCAAAATATCAAAAGATAATTTTGCTAAACACTTGAATCACAAAATCTTAAGAAAAACACTAAAGAAAGAAACCTCAATTCTCTCATCAATATCAATTTTTGTCTATTTCATTTCAACTTTTCGACTATTTCTTGTAAAATCTAACATCAAGATAATGTTGGAATGTGTTT
>NW_011500010.1:443450-485647 GCF_000495115.2 Populus euphratica | reverse complement strand
GTGGTAAAGACTTGGGACTAAGGGGTTTGCTCCCTCTGTGGTCTCAGGTTCGAGTCCTTGGTTGCTCATATGATGGCCACTGGAGGCTTACATGGTCGTTAACTTCAGGGCCCGTGGGATTAGTCGTGGTGCGCGCAAGCTGGCCCGGACACCCACGTTAATCTAAAAAAAAAAGAATGTTGGTTGCAATTTGTCATATACATTTCGCGGCATCAGACTTAAATGTATGCTCGCGTTACTAGAAACAAAATCATGAGGACATTAAAACCCAAAACGGACAATATATGACAAGTTGGGCTGGGCTGTTATACAAAAACACAAAATCAACCCAAAAAATCTTCTTGCTCAAAACTCATGTACTTTTACCAACTAGATAAAAGGTAAAAAAAAACACCTCAAATAAACTCCCCTTGTTAAATGAAATTTATTCTCTCTAAAACAATCTTTTTGATTTTTAGAATGTGAACAATGAATAACTTTTCTCTATTTTACTTTTTTCCAATAACTTTTTCTATTCTCTATAAACCAAGAAACTAAAATATAAATAAAACAAACATACATATTAAAATTTAGAATTTTCAAACTCAAAATATCAAAAGATAATTTTGCTAAACACTTGAATCACAAAATCTTAAGAAAAACACTAAAGAAAGAAACCTCAATTCTCTCATCAATATCAATTTTTGTCCATTTCATTTCAACTTTTCGATAACAAAAAATTTGAACTATTTCTTGTAAAATCTAACATCAAGATAATGTTGGAATGTGTTTTTGACACTTCAAAAACCCAAAATCTAATTTATTGAAAAAAACTATCAAACCTAATTATAAATCAAACAAATACAGAGGATTGGATTAAAAAAAATATATAAATAACAAATACAGAGGATTGGATTAAAAAAAAATACATAAAAAAAAAACAATCGTCACTATGTGAATCCCAATAGGTGTGGATCTCCAATAGATGAAATATTCACTTAGCCTTTTTTATTATTATTTTAATTTAATAGGTTTAGATATTCTTATAATTATTTTTATTTTGGTTTCTAAAATCCAAATTCATGTGATTTGTCCCTAGATGTGAAATGACTTTTCCACTAGCACATCAGGTAGGTTATATGTGATTTTATTACAGTCTATTAACTTTTAAATTATTCAATATAGTCCTAATATATTATTGATTTTTTTATTTTATTTTCATTTCAAATCATAAAATCTAAATCCATTCAATATAGTCCTTGATTGTAAAATAGTGGCCAAATAGTAAAACAATTGAAGAGTAAAATGACAGGATTTGCCCACACATATTGAAATGATTTATGTGGTTATGTTTATATAAATCATGAATCTTTATATTCATTAATGATTTAAAATAAATATTTACTACTTGTATCTTATTTTAAAATAATTTTATATAATTAGACATGATTTATTTTTTCATTTGTTAAATAAAACACGTTTTCAATATTATAAATGTATGTTTAAAATTTAATAATTCTTAAGAGAAATTAATATTGGAATAAACTAAAACAAAATGGTGTTTTACGTAGTAGAGAAACGAAGGCCCAAATGCTTCGTTTACATGAAATATTAAGTGATTTTTGTTTATGATCCTATTCATTTTGGTCCTTAAAGTATTTTACGTAGTAGAGAAACGAAGGCCCAAATGCTTCGTTTATATGAAATATTAAGTGATTTTTGTTTGTGATCGTATTCATTTTGGTCTTTAAAAATCAAATTTATATGATTTGGTTCTGGCATATGAAATGATGTTTTCACCAATAAGTCACATCTTTTTGCTATGATTTTCATTTCACTGCATTAATTTCCAACTTATTCAATATAGTCCATTCATGATTCTTTTTATTATTATTGTTTTTCATCTTATATTATGAACTCTATATCCATTTAATATAGTCCCAAAGTGAAAAAAAATAGTAACCGAATAATAAATAAATCGGCAAGGGAAATGACAAGTTTTTTTCACGGAAAATTTAAATGATTTATCTGCCCATGTAGATTTCTATTTTGACGTTTTAAATTTATCTATCGATTTTCAAAAAATATTTACAATTTTCCTAATTCTAAACAAAAATTAGCTAATGAAACACGCTTTTAGTATTTTGTACAATGCATTTTTAACATTCAATAGCCAATAATTTATAAATCTAATGTGAAATAAGAAATTTTTGGTGCTCATTGAATGATAAGAAATAAAAAATGAAGGAAAAATAATAATGTTTTTAATATTGTTTTATTACCAACCTCATGTGAAATGTTAAAAAATGATGAAAAACAATTATGAGAGATGTGGCTCAATTGATCAAATTTTAAATTTGTTTTATTAAAGTTATTAGTTTGAGTTATATAAATTTTAAAAGTATTTAAGATTTATATAATTATTAATTTTAGAATCATTGAAATAATTTAAAAAACATGCAAAATAGTCTCAACATCTATATTAATAAATAAAAAATAATAAAAGACATGCTTTTAATGTGTTCTGTTAGTTAAAATAGCCTTCCGCCACAATGTCACATGTGTTTAAAAGGTTGAAGGGAAGTGATTTAAAATTATTTAATTTTAAAAATACATATGGTATTTTAACAAATGTCTTGATAATAAATATATAAATATATCATGGATTAGTGGAAAAATAAAACTTATTATTAATTATTAATATTTTACAATTACTATTTTTGTATTAAGGAATATGAGTAAATAAATTTTGAAATAGACTATGAGTTAAAAAAATTCTTATTTCAGCTCTCCTAAAACATACGTGACAAATTGAAAATAAAAAATTCTTGCAGCTGTAGATTTTATAATATATATAATCTAATTTAACATGCAGTTGCACACATCAATATTTGTCAAATTTAATTTTAACTAGATTTAATTAAATTTTTTTTTAAACAGACTCATAGCAATGCACAATCTCACTTACTAGTGTTAACTGTTGAACATTACAAACAGGTGATTATCAATAAAAAGACTGTATACTTTTTTTATATTGGCCCAATGTGTTGAATTAATAAAAATATTAAATAATTTTTTTATAATAATTTTTATTATGTTAAAAACAACCTACCCAACATAGCGTTCTAACCTAACAACAATTACAGTATTAATTTTCCTTCACGACCTAACCTCGCCCCATGCACAGGTGAAAATTCAATTCAATAAATAGCTAAAATAATAGCTATAAGAATTAGATAGCTAAATTCAATTCAACAATAGCTGTAAGAAAAGGAAAGAAAGAGAAACAATTTGCTTCTCCATTTTGTCTTTATCTCCTTTTTCTTATTTAGCATTTGGTCCCATGTTATTTCAACGGGGCCCAAAAGATCCAGCCCATCCCAATTCAGAACACAAATTTATTGTATTTACAAAGGAATTCCATTTCCTAAAAAGTAAGAACTCACTTCTACCTGTCCCAGCCAGCCTAAGCTCAAAACGCCCAGCAAACCTACTTTATTGGGTTACCAAATTAGACCACTCGAAAACATATTATAAGGGGTAGGTTTGAAATTGTGTTTTAAATAATGTTTCTAAAAAAATAATTTTTTTATTTAAAATTAATTTATTTTTATATTTTTGAATTATTTTGAAAAAATATATTTTTTTAAAAAAAATTATTTTAATATCTTTTTAAAAAATAACATTTTAAAAAATAATTGTTAGTATCTTATAATGAATGATATACCATTTAAATTATTAATGAGTAATATATGATTTCAATTAAATGAATATAATCTATTACATGATAAAAATACCAAAAACTTAATTATTAAATCTATTCTTTTCATCACCTAATCTAAATAATTGAATTTAAAAATAGTTGTTTATTTTAAAGAATTTAGACAATGACCCAGCCTGATGATAAATGACAATGATAGGAACTACATTGACGGCCTGTATTTTACCACGAGTCGGGCCAATTTCTTTGCAGTTAAAAAATATGATGTAAAAAGTGCTATCATTATATTTAAAATAAAAAACAAATCAACAACTCGACATGATAAAAAAAACTAAAAATAATAATAACTGTCAAATTTCATAAATTAAACTATAAAATAATAAAATTAAAAAATAAAGTATTAGGAAAACCAAATGAGATTGTAAAAATAAGCAAGTAATATCATGTCAAATCTTAAATAATAAAAAATATTAAAATGAGGTGTAAGATCAAAAAGAAAAATCAAATTTATAAAAAAAATCTTATACATAAAAAAATTAACTTTCAATTAACTCAATAATGATGGATAAAATTTTTAAAAATTATTAAAAATGATTGAAGCAAATCCAATCCACATAGATCATAAAGTCGGATCACAATGTACAAGGAAAAAAAATAACAATGTAAAATTCTAACAACTAAAATAATTAGAGATTAATTAAATAAATAATTTTAAAAAATATAGATTTCAAGCTAAAGAGAACCAAATCTAACACCAGAGAAAAAAAAACAAAAAAATAAAGCATGAAATTAAAAAATAATTTTAATTAAGAAAAAGATAAGAATAACTAAAAATAGCAATTAAAATAACGAAGACTATATTTGATATAAAAATAAAATATCAAGGGATAAAATCCATAAATAAATTAATTCAATAAAGGATTCAAGACAAAAAAACAATATAATTAAAAGAATAAGGACCAAATCTAATATAAAAACAAAGTGTAAAGAGATGCCATTAAAAAATAATTAACTTAATAAATGATCCAAGATTGAATACAATAATTAAAAATACAAGGATTAAACCTGATATAAAAATAAAATATTAAAGGATGAAATTAAAAAAAAATTAAATTAACTCAATAACTGATTCAATACTAAATACATTATAATCAAAATAATAAAAATTAAATTTAATTAACAAATAAATAGCTAGACCTTTTTGTTTTTTTTTTTTTTTTTTTTATATTCTTTAGCCATGGTCAACATGTTTTTCCAGGTGGAAAGAAGAAAAAAAAAGTCTTTGCTAGCATCTCTTTGCACATTGCTGG
Source organism: Populus euphratica (assembly GCF_000495115.2). NCBI lineage: Eukaryota > Viridiplantae > Streptophyta > Magnoliopsida > Malpighiales > Salicaceae > Populus > Populus euphratica. The sequence goes on along the minus strand of NW_011500010.1, from coordinate 480,637 downwards.
TGAACACGAGCCTTATCATTGTGATAGGGATAGGGAAGCGCATCAAATGCCACCTTAAACAGTGACATTCGATGTTGTGTGGGCACCATAAGTGCCACTCAAAATGACCGGGCAATCCTACCTCCTAGTGTGTATAGCATACACTAATAATTTTTTGAATTTAAAATTAATTTAGATATATTAAATACTAAATCACTCCTAACCCCATATCAGAATTATAAAAAAAGCCATATCAGAATTATAAAAAAATCCATAACAAAAAAAAAACCTAAAATGACCTTTTATTCATAATATATAGAGTTTATTTTTTAGAAATATTTAAGTAATTGACATGTATAAAAAATATAAAAAACCAAAAAACTCCTAAACCCAAGGGAAAAATTTAAAGGTTATTTAATAATTATATTGTATATATAAAAAAATTACTAATCAACATCCTTCTTTAATATAATTACTGATAAGACTTGTGAAAAAAATCTATATATTTCTAAAGCCAATACTGCCCATTAGGTATAAAATTAGCTTTTCATTGTGAATTGTGAATTTATACAGTGAAAGGATAAATTCTTTTAGTTATAATTAATTTTTTTTATGGAATCTTATAAAATTAATATAATTTTTACTTTTCAACATTTTATAGTCTCTAAATACACTAAATAAATAAGCATCCATGGTTGGTTATGAGTTGAGAAGAATCTATAAAGTTTATTTGATATTGTGTTGGTAATTTTTTTAAATTGTTTTTTATTTTGAAATATGTTTTTTAATTATTTAAAATTTATTTTTAATATTTATACATCAAAATAATATCAAAATATCAAAAAAATTAATTCAATATAAAAAATATTTTTAAAATACAAATACAAAAAAATCTACAAGCCCTTCTTTTGCTTCTAGTACAAGTTTTTTAAGAGTCGTCTAATTGATGCAGTAAGTTTTTATGAAAAAAATGAACATCAATTTTATTTTTTTTTAATAAAAGAGCCATCACCTTTTCCATGAATACCCAAAATGAAAATAAATGTGAAAATACGGGACCAAATACAAAGAAATCTGAGCAAGGGAGACTAACTTATTAATTTCCTAACAATACAAGGACTGAGTTTATAAATATAATTTCTCCTTCTCTTACTTTACAGTTGACACCATCACAAGGTAGCAAGCACAGACTCTGTATTGATCGAAATTCCAAAAGCATACGAGCAAGGGCCAAGGAGTAGTAAATAGTGCAAGTCATCAAAACCAAAAAAGAAAGCTCCCTCAAATCTCCCTTTTAGGGTTCTCTATTTAGTTTTTCCTCCTCAATTCTCTCTCTCTCTCTCTCGCACATTCCCTCACTCTCTCACATTTCCCAATTCAAATCTCTCTCAAAACTCCATTATACTCAATCATCATCTTTTTTTTTTCACCATTTAAAAAACTTTCGATTCACTCAATTTCAAATCTTTCTCATTATTATTAGCGAAATCCAAAGACCCATGAGCCAAAACAGCAAGTCATTGCTTATTCTACCTTTTTTAGCTCTCCAAGTTCAAAAACTTGAACTTTTTTAGCTACCAATCACCAAATGAAGAGTAAAGCTCTTAACTTTTATTTATTCTTGATATATTGTTCATCCTGTTTACTGTGATTTTGTGAGTGGGATCTATAAGTGAGATAACTTGATAATGCCAAGGCAAAAAGGAAGTGCAACCATGGAGGAATTGCTGCCTGGTAAGATAAGGAAAAGAGTGTGTTCCTCATCGGCATCATCGTCCTCATCTATAATTCAAAACTACAGATTCAAGAGAGCAATTTTGGTGGGTAAGAGGGGTGGATCCAGTACACCAGTGCCCACATGGAAGCTGATGGGGAAGAGGACCCCATCGTCTACACTGAGGGCCTTGGAGTCCTCACCGAAGTCACTAAATGGAAAGGCAAAGCAGCAACAGGCGCCCGTGTCAGCGAGGAAGCTGGCTGCTACCCTTTGGGAGATGAATGAGATGCCATCACCACAAATGAAGGAGGAAATGGTGGAGGAGAGGAGGTTGAGGAAAGAGGGTAGAGGTAGAGAGAGGAGACCGGTGCATTCAGGTTCTTTGCCTCCTCATTTGTCTGATCCTTCTCACAGTCCTGTTTCTGAGGTGGGTTTTTGTTTGATTTTATGTTCCTGTTTAGTTTTTTTTTCATGTTTTGTTGATAGGATGTTAGCGTAAACTTTAATCCTGGTTTCTTGTCATATGTTGGTTTTAAACGATGTGAAAGAAGGGAAAACTGAAAATTGGATTGGTTGAGTTTTTTTTAAGGTTCTGTTAAAGTGGAATTTGATTGTTGGTAAGGTAGTTGGGGGAATTTGAAAAAGTTTGAACTTTGGAATCTGCAACCATGTGTTAGTTTGGTTTTTATAAGGTGAGTGGTGATTATATTAGGTGAGTATTGTGGGTCTCTCTAATTAATGTAAAGCCATATGTTTGGTCTTAGCTGATTGAACATTTTCTTAATATAGCAATGATTGAAACTTCTTAGTTTGGAAAAAGTTAGTTGGGTTGTGGATGATTATATGGATTTTGGAATGGGGATGGTGTTTTTCAGTAGATGACTTGATTTTCCAATCTTGCTTTTGTCAAATTTAAATATTGCATGACTTTTTTTTATTGTGAATTTATAATTTCAAATGTTTTTCTATACCATCTATATGTTGAGGAAACAACCGGAATTGATACTGGCGTTTGAGGGCCCTAAGGTTGCTTCCTCTAAATCAAAGTTAATTTTGCCATGTTAGTTTGCTTAACTGTGGTGCTGTTGTTTGTAATCATCTTTTTGTAGAGAATTGATCGATCTGGAACTGGCAGTTGCCATAGAAGAACATCATCGATTTCTCAGAAGCTTAGGCTTATGGACCAGAGTATTGGAGCATTTGATTCAGTTAGTAATGCCAGTTTAATGGAGGTACGCTCAATTAATAATGTCAGTCTTCTGAGATCAGATGTTATAATGTGTCCTGGAGAGCAAGAGCTTATACATTTACTGTCTCTTGGGGTCAGGAATTGGACACACCAATAGTTTGAATTGGAATATTGAGATTTTTAATTTTCTATGTTGGATAAATAATTTATCCATGCCATCTTTTATGAATCTGATGACGGGTATATCATATACTCTTCAAAAAATTGATGAGGATTATTGTAGTTTTCCTTTTTAAACCAAACTTGAGATTATCAATTTATCATTAATCTTCCCATGCACCGTACAGTTTAAAAGGTACTTGTATTAAAACACTACAGTAATTTTCTTTTCTCTTATGATGCAGATTGAGACTCTTTCCCGAGCCCAAACTCCTAGTGGATCTACTGTTGGAGTTAAACCTCGTCTGAAGGATGTTAGTAATGCTTTGACTACATCAAAGGAACTACTTAAAATTATCAACCGTGTATGGGGTAATGAAGACAGGCCTTCATCAAGCATGTCACTCATCTCAGCCTTGCATGCTGAGCTTGAGAGGGCACGTTTGCAGGTCAATCACTTTATTCAAGAACATTGCTCAAGAACAGCGCTCTGACCAGAATGAGATAAACTATCTAATGAAGTGCTTTGCTGAAGAAAAGGCAGCATGGAAAAACAAAGAGCGGAAAGTGGTTGAGGCTGCTATTGAGTCCATTGCAGAAGAACTTGATGTAGAGAAGAAGCTGAGGAGACGGTTTGAGAGCTTGAACAAGAAGCTAGGGAAGGAACTGGCTGAGACTAAGGCATCTCTATTGAAGGCAGTGAAAGAACTTGAGAGTGAGAAGAGAGCAAGAGTTGTAATGCAGCAGGTATGTGACGAATTAGCCAGGGATATTGGTGACGATAAAGCTGAAGTTGAAGAACTGAAGAGGGAATCTGCAAAACTTTGTGAAGAGGTTGAGAAGGAAAGGGAGATGATGCAGTTAGCTGACGTGTTACGTGAGGAGAGAGTCCACATGAAACTTTCAGAAGCTAAATATCAGCTTGAGGAGAAAAATGCAGCTGTTGATAAACTTCAGAACCAGCTTGAAGCTTTTCTAGGAACCAAAAGAACTAAAGAAAAAGGGCGTAGTTCTTCTAATTATATGAATGATGAAGAGATAGCTGCTTACCTAAGTAAAAATCGTTTTGTTTCTCATCAAAGTGAAATAAACGAGGAGGATGGAGAAGTAGATGATGGGGTAATATGCGAGGAAGGCTCTGCTGAAAGTGATCTTCATTCCATAGAATTGAATATGGATAACAATAACAAAAGCTACAAGTGGACAACATATCCTTCTGGAACTCCCCGCGATGTGAGAAAGGCAGCAATTGATGAAGAAGATATCAAAGGGAGGAAATCTACCTCAAGCAAATTACCCCGGAGAAGCACTTCTCTGCAAAGAAGCATATCGGATGGAGTGGAATGGGACACCCGAAATGAGAGGGTCCCATTTGCAGGAGACGGGATAGATTGGGGGAGATTTTCCGGACTGGAGAGGCAAGGGCAAGGAAAAGTTTATGGAGATGAAATGCATGGGCATCAATCAGTGAAGGGTCATAGGGACTACTTATTGTCTGGTTCTAGGTTAGATTCTCCAAGAGGGTATGCTAGTCCTATGCGACAAGTGGGGCAGCTGCGGTCCTCACTAGACCCAAGCAATCTAGCGCAAGAGAGACCACCTGTGATACCGGGGAATGTTTCTAAGTCAAGGCTGTCAGAGGCCAAAGCTGAAGGAATTAATTTAAGAAAATCAAAATGGTGAGAAATCCAGGTAGTTTTTAGGCAAGGCTGGTTAGATGCCTAATGCTAGAAGAATTAGGCAGCGAGAACTGAGAAGTTATCCCCTGGTTGCTGTTCTAGAATTACTGAAGTTGCTGCAATCGTTGTTCAATCTTCACCGAACTTTTGTCAATTTGTAAGAATGCTCGTGCCCGTAGGGTTCTTGTAGGATAAAAAAAGGTTGTCATTCGGCCACATGACCAGTGTACAAAAACTTCTGGCATTACTTACCTTGACATGCCAGAAGCATCAAATATAATGTATATTGTCTGATTTGTAACCTTTGTTTTTTCTTTTCCTCTCTAGCAGCATCTTCCCAAGAGAAAACATATTAATTATCGAAATAGGGTGGTATTATGGTCTTCCTTTTGAAAAAGGTCGACATCTAAATTAGGAAATGTGTATTTTTCATCAATCTTAATATTTAGTTTTCTTAACTAAATATAAAAAAATAAAATAACCATAAAAGAAAATATTTTCATAAATTAAATAAGACATGTATCGTTTCTTCTTGGATTGTAAAGAATTTATTTTCAAGTTTTGATGATTATGACTTGTTCTACTCAAAGTCATAGGCTAATAATTAATTTTCAAAACATCCTTAATCTTAATAAAATCATTACTAATTGTCAATAATGTGTTTCACATTATATCTTTACTCTCATTATTTAGATTCCCCATCTTTTCTTTCTTCTTTTGTTTCTTTCATCTCTATAATTATAGATAAAAACAATAGGGGTAAGTTCCATAAGTAATATATTGATTTTCTTCTCCAATATTATATCATCATCTTTTATATTTTTATCCTTTCTTTCAACAATCACCTCTTCTCTCTTATGTATCATTACTATTTGTTTATTTTTTATACTAAAGGTATATATATTATGCTACCTGTTATACACAACTTTCTTTTTATATTGTCATAACCTGCTTAATAGTAGATAACATATATTTATATATATATCATATCATACCAAACATTATCAAAGCATCTCTTGCTCATAGAAAACAAAACAAGACAACGTCTATCCAAAATTATCTTAATATCTTTATGCAACCAAATTAGCTTGCAGGGCTTAGGGTGACTTTTAGTTTTTAGTTGAAACTTTTTTACTGTCTTCAAGGACACTATATTCTTACAATTACCACTGTCCATTATTAAGTTGTAGACTTTATCTTTTATGGTAAATGTCGAGTGGAAGATATTAGTGAGTTGCCAATCTTCATCTTAATCACACCGGGGAGTCAAAAAGCTCCTTTGAATAACTAGGTTAGCACCATCATCTCTATACAAATTCAACTCTCTATTATATGAGTTGTCATAAACAAGATTATCCAGAAACTCCTCTATAAATAAATTTTTATTTGAATAACTTTATGATTTGCTACACTTATTAACTTGATACTCTAATTTTCCATATTTGTAATAACAAATTGGGAAAGTTTAACTAAAACCCTGACTTATACTTTGACTTGTTGTCTGTGAAGTTCGCTAAGTAGATCTAGCTTGGAGGGTGGTTGACCATTGTTATTGTTGTGCCCTTCTTTATTGTACTAATTTGCATGGAAACTTCTACAAATTACCTAAGCAACCTGTTGTTTTTCAATTGTCAAAGCTTTTTAATAAGCTTCTAAAATTGTCCATGAAACCTACAAGCACAACATATCCCAGATAAATCGCCAAATCTTGTTATAAAATGCTTTTCCATTTCTATCAAGTTATTCATGACCACTAATTGATAGAACTTGCTAGTTTAATCACTAACAGATTTACCTTATTGTCTTAAGTCTTTAGTGCATGATTTATATATAACCAAAATGAAAGAAGTGCTTATATATATATATATATATCTTGTCATAGTCATTAATTCTTGACTTTTCTCACCTTTCTCATGACTTTTTTAATTTACCACACCAGGTAGAAGCCTTAACTCTTCAATTTGATCGCAATTAGTTTCATCATCATATGTCTTAAAACCTTATTATATTTTAAAATTCATTCAACTTCATTCAACCAATTGACAAACTCATCTGCTTGTAAAGTTCTTGTAAAATTAGAAAGCCTAATTCAAAATTTAAAGTCTTCATAATGCTTTTCCTTACTAAAAGGTTGCCTCCTCTATATTTGCTTTTAAAATAGGTCTTTTGTACACTAGCTGGAGATCCATGGTTAGTCTCTGTTAGAGCCAGCTACCAAGTAAGCTTCACAATCTACCTCTAATACCAATTAAGGTAGATGAAAGCAATACAAAAAAGATAACAAGTGGAAGGACATAAAACTATGTTGAAAAGGGATCATATAGAAATTCTAATTTAAAATTTTATTAATGAATATTTTATATCATAGTAGTCTACCTTTAAGGTTTACAATTTCTTAAATAAACCTAAAAACTCACCTAAACTAATAAGAAAACCCAAAAAATAAAAGAAATGTGATAAAAATCCTAAAAAAAACTGGGAAAAATATCATAAATAAAGTTGGAAAAATAATAAAGGATTTTTAATTCAAATAGAAAAAATAATCCTAAATCAATTAGAAAAATATAACAAATCTTGAATAATAAATTTTAGAAATTATAGAAAAACCTTTTCGATCTCCAATTAATGTAAAGTTTTAATTCTATAAGAACAGACACTCTAAAATCGCTTAGAGAATTCTCAATTTGATCCAATAGTCATATACAAAATTATTCTCAATAACATAAAACTATACATTAAAAAAAAGATCTTTTGCATCAGTTTCTCCAAGCTAAAAAGAACTCATCCTTATGTTCAAATTGCTTTAACTCCGATCTCATGAAGGTCCAATCAAGACTCTCTAGCCCTTTTTATGTATTCGCTTTAAGTGTATAATATTTTTAGACATCAACTTTAGTCCCCTTATCCTAAAGCTTGAATAAAAAACAACAATTGATAAATTATTTATCTTTTATTGACTTCTTAAATAATAAATTGAAAATCTCAAATTGCTTCATAAATGTTTATTGTGTCCATATAACCCTTGAATACATCTATCTTTGTGATAATAGTTCATGTTTTCTTTGCATTCAACTTCTATCTTATTAACAAGAATTTTATAAATGATATTATCACTATCATTAATATCGTTATTTATGATATCACCATTAACATTATCATCATCAAAATAAATATCATAAATTGGTGAGGAATACCAATCCACATTTATCTCACCATAAATAAGATCACCAAAATCTGTATGATACTTATTCTAATCAAGAAGTTGCATCGATTGCTCATGCCTTTAAAACAAACTAGAAAAAAAATAAAATTATAAATCTCATGCCTTAAGTTGTTTTTTTTAGTAAAGTTTGATTTTTAAAAGAATGCAGTAAACTAAAAACAATAAGTAGTTATCTTTTTTCAATGAATATCTTTACTTGTATCTAAAACTATATTAGCCTATATGAGAACTTGTCCTTCGAAGAGATGAAGATGGAATTTGGATGACATCAACTTGAATTATGTTCCATGTTGTTGCGATCATTTTGTATTATAATTATGAAACCCAGTCCAACAAGTTGACCTGGAACCCAGACGACCTAAGATCTTAATCAGGTTTCAAACCAAATAAATTTGAAGATACAATTGGTCTAGTCAAACTCAAATAACTTACTGGGTGAATCCAAAATTCAAGTGGCCCTGTGTAACCCAATTAAATCCTATTTTTTAAAAATATTTTTTTAATAAACCCTAAAAATATAAAATTAATTTATGAGTATTTAGCCTTCTATTTTGTTTATAGTCTACATCCATATAGATTGAATCTTAACCTTTTAATGTAAGGTAATTATATTATACTTCATGCATTACATTTTTTTATAGCCCACTTTCACATTTTTTGTTTTTCAATTTTTTGATTGAAATAACTATATATAACTTACATCCACATTATTTTTTAACTTTTCAATATGGAATAATTATAACCCACGTTCAAATGAATCATTTAACTTTTCAATATAAACTAATTACATCTAGACTAATTATATCTAGCTTACATTTTTTTCTTGGATTTTTTTATGTGAGATAACTATACTACATTTCATGCTTTATATTTTTTTTATAACCTATATTTATACTAATTATTTTTTAACTTTTCAATATGGATTGTTTATTATAATTATATTATAATTATATTATATTTTATACCTTATTTTTACATGGATTATTTTAAAACTTTTTTTTATAGAATATTAAAACCTCAAATATAATTTTTTTTTTAAATTAATCCTAGTCCATTCATAATCTAAAATCCATCCATCTAACCGTATCAACCTCCAAACCATGACTACTAACAGTAAACTTTGCACTAGGATAGCGTCAATTCACTCTTTTATCTCTTTTTAACGCGGTTATTTTGCGTCAAATCAGCCCAAGAGTGGCGAGTTTAGTTAAATTTGGAGGCAGACAAATGGCCAAATCAGCCCAAGAGTGGCGAGTTTAGTTACATTTGGAGGCAGACAAATGGCCAAGTAATCATGGAATTCGGTTATTAGACTAAAAAAGCACCAAGCCCGCAACAGGATGGGTGCAGTCCAGGAAATCACGCTTCAGGCACGCCTCTCCCAGACACCTTTCTTTGTGACCCCATGGAATTCATCATGGATCACCTCTTTCTAGATCCAGCTGTTTGTAATTTTCCATTACATACACTCTTAGGTTCAACATTGCTGTGACAGTCTACATGTGTCTTTGAGCTAACAAGAGAAACGCTAGTGACATTTGTGCATGCCACACCTCTCGCATGCCATCATAACCATGAATGTAGCACAAGAACAATGGATGGGTCTTGTGTCATAAATCAAAATGCATAGACTGTTACTCGCATTCCTCAAGCAAGAGAATTCATTGATATTCTGGATTTTGTAACAGTATCAAAAGCATTCGAATTAGTTTCAGCAACTCTATGTTACACCGGGTTTGGCCAAATCTTACAATCTAATATAACCTCGGACCTGCTGTCCACATCAAAATTGCCCAGAATGGCTATTATACAAGCACACTCAGTTTCTCTGAACCTAGTTATTTAGGCCAGCAGACAAGTCTTGCCCTGCACTTTGTACCCATGGAAACTGGAGAAAACTGATGATAAACAAATTCTAGGCATTCCCATTAGTAGACTGGAAAAGGTTATTCTAGAACTAACATGTTCTACACAGCAAACTTACTCTGAAAGCTCTCCAGAAGCTTTAGTTTTCATTTCTGTCGCAGACAAAAAGGGATTGGATCCATTTGCAGTCACCCTGACATGGTTCTAATTCCACCATATTGTGTCTTTGCTAGAATGATATCTCCAAGGTCTGAGATAGTGGATTGAAAATAATGATCAGAGAGTTTCATAGAATATGGAAAGAAAGAGAAGATGATGTTTTGGCTAATCTGTTTAAAAACAAAATCAGGTCTAACACATGTTACAGGAATAGAGGTGCTAACTTCATGTACATTTTGGGACCAATAATGTAGATGAATACTAAATGAAATGAACGGATCCGCAGATTAATCAATAAAAGAAATGCATTAATACCTAGATCAGCTGAGATAAGACATTCTCCATGGTAACTAGGACCAGCCAAGATGGTCCCTGATGGTGAAATGATAACACTACCTCCAGCGCATGTGATGGCATCTAATGATGCATCACCATTTGAATCTCCAGGTGGAAATGGATAGTCTCTCCTCCTGCAAAATTGATTTGCAGAAAGAACAAAGCAACCACTTTCGAGGGCAATATGGATCATGGATGCTTTCCATATTTCCCCTGCATCAGCCGTAGGCGCACAATATATTTCTACACCTATATTTATGGTACAGAACAGACTTAATGAAAGTTGGAGAGCTCCATTTTGCAGAAGAACATCTCTGATGGAGAAAAGGCATAAGAGGGTAATTGAAATTGCAGATTGTAGAATGTGATTTGCCAACTTTGTAATTCTGAAAGACATGGGAACTCAAATGTTTTAAAAAACAGAAGAACTTTTAACGTAACAAGGAGAAGAGTTGTACCTTTATCATATAACTTAGTTCTTAGAAGTGGCCATTTATTGTCCCAACAGGTAAGGCCACCAATTTTCCCAATCGAGGTCTCATATATTGGCAATGTTGATTTCCCTCCAGAATACCACACTGCACTCTCTGATGCCACTAGTGTTATCTTGCGATGCTGTCCGAGATGCTGTCCCTGGGAATCAAAGAACAGCATTGTACTGTAGAGATAAAATCCAGCTCTCTCCACCACTCCCATTACCAAGTGTACTTTATATTTACCAGCAATTTTCGCAAGTCTCTCAACTTCAGGACCTGCAAATTCACGTGTCCAAACCAAAATGAGCTACGATACACAAAATGAAGTAATGGAATTATAAGATCAAAACTCAGAAGCATGGCTATTTATTTGGTCAGCTTGTTTTCAGCTCCAGCAGCTGCCTCTATTCAGCACTCTAAAAATTCAAATCGCAATGAAATGATCAACAATCTACAGATTCAATGCAGCTGTTTTTATTTCCATTTCTGCTGATGCTAAGCCAGGTCAATTTCTGGAGCACTTGTTTCTTACAACTAAGTTCCTTTTCTGGTACAGAAAGTTCTCAGCTGGCAGATGAAGGAGTAAGGCATAGATTGGCACAAGTTACAGAAAGCGAAATGCCACATAAGCGATCAAAAGGGGCTCTCACCAGGCACATCAATAGCTGAGGCATAGTACCTCTGCAAACCATCATCTCCTTCAGTTGGATTTGTAGCATCAAACCTCACACTCCTAGGATAACCACCAACAAAAGCTTCTGGAAACACAACTAATTGTGACCCATATGCTGCTGCACCAGCAATCAATCTCTCTGCTTTATCTGCAAGAAAAAAGAAAGACTGTAACAGATAAAAACAATATAGAAGAAAACCCATTCTTAATCAGATTAGAAATCGAAATGAAAAAGAAAAAAGACACAACTCCAAGTACCCAATGTTGCCGGAGTATCAAAAACGACCGTCGAAGCCTGAACAACCGTGGCTCTCACCGGAGACCTCGCTGCCGGGGCGGTAGCCGGAAAACCAGAAACAGGCGTATCACCATCTGCCTTCGCCATGCAAGCGGGTTTTGGAATTGGGTCATGATCAACGGAGTCCGTTTTGCGACTGGGGCAAGTCTTAGACGATTTAGCCTTAGGGGGTGGTTCGGGGGCGGGAATGAGATCAGGCCGGGCATGGTGGACGAGCCAGTGAATGGCTGCACCGCAGGAGACGAGACCCAGTTCACCTCTGAGGCGGTAAATGGCAGTGCTACACATGGCAGGGACCATGATGTGGGCCTTTTCGGCCGGTGATTGTGCAACGATAAGAGGACGATGTCCTTTCTTCTTTACTTGCTTAGCCTCCGCATTTTTTGTTGATTCCTCCATTAAAGACAGGCAAGTTTCACTTGAGCAGTACACTTTTCACTATTGCCTCTTTGAGTGAGTGAGGTTGTTGGCAGCGCTCGGCGTTATGAACTATGTAGGAATGCCACGCTCGTACAAATGCTGTCTGTCTTTTGGAAATCTGGTTTCATGCTTGTCCATACCATTGTGTTTCAGCATCAGCATTGTGCTAGTAATAAAACATTGATATTTGACCATGTTAGAACATCGATACTATCAATAGCCGATGCTCAAACAAATGTTTTATAAACAACGGATGCGAAAACATCCAGCAACAACTCTTTTTTTTGTTTTTGTTTTTTTTGGTACAAGTAGTTTGATTAGAGATTATGGATTGAATAAATTAAATTATCTAAATGTGACTGGACATTATCATTTTTACTTAAGAATATGATGTGCATTCTATGTTGAGAAAGATGTCATGTTTGTAGTAAGTTTAATTGTGAGATTACACTAGTTGTTTATGGTTTTAATGACAGTCAAAGGGGTATGTAGCCATTGGAATCAGAGAGCAAACATGATCTTTAGTTGCGAAAACAATTGCGAGGGTTAACCCAGAAAGATTGTAGGAATTGTTTTTTCAGTTGGTAATCTATTACGACTACTTGTGCGCAGGCACTGTAATTGGAAGCCTGCTGATCATGTATATCTGACGTGTAACAGATTCTCCACATCAATGTCAAGTGTTTTTTTTAGATTTAGCTCTGATTCATGAAAAAATGGAGGGTTTTTTTAGAGCATTAAAAATAAAATTGAAAAATAACACGGTTTAAAAAGTATTTTAAAAAATAATATATTAATAAAAAAACACATAAAGTCACAACTAAAACTTAAACTATAACTTTACCAATATTATTAAAAAAATATCTTAATATGACGAATCCAATAATATTAATAAAAGTCATTAACAATGATTAGAGTGGATTATATAAGCCGTTCAAAGATGATGAATAACTCTTTTACTTTTGAGTAATTTATGTGGTCTATTCCAATCATTATTAATAGATTTTTTTAGATATTGTTGAATTTGTTTTTTTTAAATCCTTTTTACAGTATTGATGATGATGATATTATCATTAGAGTTTTAATGTACTTTCAAAATCTTTTTTCTCTCTCATTTCTCATCTCTTATTATTGTAATTCATGAAGAGAAAGAAAGACAAAGAAAGAGAGATCTTGGAAGCACAACGAAACTTCAATGACAACACTATTAATATAATCAGAAAGATCTTAACAAAAAAAATTCAATACATTATAGAAAATCACCCATGATAATCATAGTAGATCATACAAGTCATCCAAAAACAACATGAGTGGTTTACTTGTCTTTGAAAAACTTGTGAGGCCTACACTAGTTATTGTTCATGATATTTTTTTAGTTTTATTGGATTTATATCATTAAGATCCTTCTTATCAATGATATTGTTATTGAAGTTTCAGTGTGATTTTGAAATTTTCTTTATTTTTTTTAATTGTAATTTGTATTATAGTAATATATGCACCATTTGTGACTCGTAAAATTATGCTATTTATTTAAATAATTTTTGAAATATAATATTTTATTAATTTTTTTATAGTGTTAATGGCGAAAAAAATAAAATAATTAATGAACTCTTTTTTAAGCCATCGTATTTGACTTCTGAGCTCTTATCAATCAACATGCTGTAAAATTGTACATGGGTTGGGTTTAGAGCCATATTTTTTTTAAATACGACAAAAAGCAAGCAAATGCAAAAATTCATGCATCAAGTATTAGCCTTGTAAGGAAATTATTCCCAGGTAGGCAAACAGGAAGAAGGAAATAAGAAAAAAAAAAAAAGGTTAGCACGTCTTTTTTCTTTCCAAATAATGACAAAAGGTCTCTCAAACCACCACCATGAATAATAAATTTTTAAAAATATTTTCTTTTGTCATGTTTTGAATTGCCATTTGCTAGTGATCTTGTTATTAGGATACATATTGTATTGCCAATTAAAAAAAATAATTAATTAGGTAATTGGATTGTAAATAAATTTTAAAAATTAAGAATTAGAATATAATTAATACAAGATATTACGGTTCTAGATCTAAAAACAATAAAGTAAGAACTTGATTGAATAAATTTATAAAATTAACTTAAAATAATACATGTGATATTATTTAAGGGGTAGACTAATATTTTTCTATTTATAGGATTTTTAGATTTTCTTATAAATAAAAAGTTATACCTTTTATTTTCTAAGGGTGAATAAAGTATAATGCGTAAACACATGAAATACAAAAAAAAAAAAAGAGAAAAAGTTAACACTTAGAGCTAATACAAAAAAAAGTTATGCCTTTTATTTTCTAAGAGTAAATAGAGTATAATATGTAAACAATCTTTCTCTCGTAAAAGGATTTAGAATATTTTTCATCATTGAAACCTTCTATTTTGAATTCTTGTCTAGCTCAAATTTTAAATTAAACTAAATAAGAGTTGATTTAATGTGATTTTGTCAACTTGACAAGTCTAAAAATAACTTGAAAAATTGTTAAAAACTTGGTTTGAATTAAAAAATATATCAAGATGACATCTATTTTTTTATATTAAAATAATGATATATTGATTCAATTCGGGTTAACTTGTCAAACTTGAGATCTGAGTTACGAACCCAATTAGGTTCAATAAGTTAATTTTAAAAAAAAATCAACTTTTTATTTAATTATATAGTAATAAGAATTTGTGATCGTAGTAAAGCAACTAAACAAAATTAAAAAAAAAATGATTATGATGAGTTACACAAAAATAGGAAATAAATATTAAATGGATGTGCATTAAATAATATATTTTTAGAAAAATATTAACTAATCCAAGAATTTAAAAGAAATTAAATGGGTGAATAAAGTATAATGCGTAAACACATGAAATACAAAAAAAAAAAAAGAGAAAAAGTTAACACTTAGAGCTAATACAAAAGAAAGTTATGCCTTTTATTTTCTAAGAGTAAATAGAGTATAACATGTAAACAATCTTTCTCTCGCAAAAGGATTTAGAATATTTTCCATCATTGAAACCTTCTATTTTGAATTCTTGTCTAGCTCAAATTTTAAATTAAACTAAATAAGAGTTGATTTAATGTGATTTTGTCAACTTGACAAGTCTAAAAATAACTTGAAAAATTGTTAAAAACTTGGTTTGAATTAAAAAATATATCAAGATGACATCTATTTTTTTATATTAAAATAATGATATATTGATTCAATTCGGGTTAACTTGTCAAACTTGAGATCTGAGTTACGAACCCAATTAGGTTCAATAAGTTAATTTTAAAAAAAAATCAACTTTTTATTTAATTATATAATAATAAGAATTTGTGATCATAGTAAGCAACTAAACAAAATTAAAAAAAAATGATTATGATGAGTTACACAAAAATAGGAAATAAATATTAAATGGATGTGCATTAAATAATATATTTTTAGAAAAATATTAACTAATCCAAGAATTTAAAAAATATTATATTTTCAATTATCTTTTTTTAAAGAATTTATTTTAAAAGACTACTCACATAAATCTGAGTAGCCTAGTACATTAAAATCTTTAAAAATACATCCAAGCATGTTGTCGGCCTGTTATTAGATTAAGTTAATTTAAAAGAAAATATTTTGAAACAAACCATCAAACTAAATTATTAATTAATATAATATTAAATAATAAAATTAAAAAAAACTTGATAGTTAAACTAAATAAATAAAGGATCAAAAAAGATTTTTTAAAAATAAATGCTTTCCAATTCACCTCATTTTCAATTTTAGTCCCCTCATTTTAAATTATTCATAAACAATCAAACCAAATTCTTCTATACAAAATCAAGAATATACTCAATGCTATGATTTGTTTTTGGAGACAAGGAAAACTAAAAATAAAAAAATGACATGAAACAAATTATCAAGGTCAATTATTAATTAATGTAATGTGATAAGATAAAATTAAAAACAAATTTCAATAACCAAAATAGAAAAAAAATAAAGGATGAGAAAAAAACATTAGTTTTTATATAATTGTTTCGTTGCACCTAAGAGGAATAGGAAGGATGCATTTATCGATGAATTAAACAAATTTCAATATATATATATATATATATATATAAAATGTTATTCCAAATGTGATATTATTGAGAAATGAATTAAACCACTTTATGTCTGATTATCAAGGTCAATTATTAATTAATGTAAACCACTTTATGTCTACATAATTGTTTCGTTGCACCTAAGAGGAATAGGAAGGATGCATTTATATTAACATTAATTTTTATATATATACGAAAAATTAAATATATCTCATTCGCATTCTGGGCTGACTCCCAAAAACAAAAAGAAGGAAGAGGTTAATCACAGGAAATCTCATATCATTAAAAAACTAATAAGGCTAATAATTGTAAATAGATGGAGCGCATAAAATACCACAACAATTTTAAAACAAGGAGCCTAGCCCAATACAACTAGAAAGCCCAACCGAAGTAGAACCGAAAGTTACAAAAAACTGAGAGACGAAAACCATAGGCCACCTGCCGCAGTCCTCCAAACCATCACGCGCCGCCGTTAAGGAGGCTATGGAAGCGGTCTAATCGTCTAGCATCTTCCGAAGGCGGTCTTTAATATAATCGCTACGAGCCTTGGTTCGGGCTTGTTGAGGGGCAATGTTGGCGAGGGACATGTAGGCTCCATAGACTGAAAGTGAAGCACCGGTGAGAAACAACCCAACAGTAGCAGCTAGTTGCTTCCGAGTTGGTGGGTATGCCCAGATCATTATCTATCTGGGTTTGATTTATTGTGTTTGTTTGTTAATTTCACAGAATCGGCTTGGTGTGGCCGCCTCCTCTTTCTTGGTGGTGAATCGGAGATGATTCCTGATTGCACTGCAACGGGAATTTATTCGAGTTTGATGGGCGTAGCCCATGAGGCGAGTTGGGCCATCATAGATAAAGCTATCAACAAGCTAATGATGGACTCTCCTCGACCCTGTTCTTGCTTCACGATGGTTTGCAAATTAATCAAATTTATTATTATTTTTTTAAAATAACTTAAAAGGCACAATTTTTATATATCCACCAGATAAATTCTTAAGAATATGTTTCTTTCATATACTGAAAAGAAGAAGCTAAAGTATCTTATAAATGGGCCGAAACCCATCCAATTATCTGGCCCACTGAGTTCATCTCTCTCTCACCACTCAATCTGTCTCCTCTGTTTCTCATACACCAAACCATGCAAAGAAACCCCCCTCTCTCTTACAAGCCCATTCATGCCTTTAAACCCTTCCTCCTCTAACCCTTCAATAGCACTTCTCATTAAATCCTGCAAAACAATCCCTCACCTTCATCAATTCCACGCCCACATAATCCACAAAGGTCTTGAACAGGACCACTTTATAATCTCCCACTTTCTCTCCATCTCTACTTCAGTTTCCTACTCCACTTCTATCTTCAATCGCCTCCTTAACCCCTCCACTTTCCTCTACAACATCCTCCTCAAAATCTTCTCTAAAAATTCCCAATTCAATGACACGTTTTCGCTCTTTTATCGAATGAAACAAAGCGAGAATGCATTGCCTGATAAATACACTTATCCGCTGCTAATTAAGGTTTGTTCTAATGAATTGAGACTGAAAGAAGGTGAAATTGTTCATGGATCCGCAATGCGCTGTGGAGTGAGTGATGATGTTTATGTTGGGTCTAGTTTGATTAGTTTTTATGGTAAATGCAAGGTGATACTGAGTGCACGTAAGGTGTTTGATGAAATGCCTGACAGAAATGTGGTTTCTTGGACAGCAATTGTTGCTGGATATGCAAGTGTTGGGTATTTGGAAGACGCTAAGAGGATGTTTGAGAGAATGCCGGAGAGGAATTTACCGTCGTGGAATGCAATGATCAGTGGGCTCGGGAAAGCAGGGGATTTAAGTGGAGCGAGGAAGGTGTTTGATGAAATGGTCGATAGAAATGTTGTTTCGTTTACAGTTATGATTGATGGATATGCGAAAGTAGGGGATATGGCGTCTGCAAGGGCATTGTTTGATGAAGCTCCAGAAAAAGATGTTGTTGCATGGTCCGCATTGATTTCTGGGTATTCTCGGAATGAACAGCCTAATGAGGCCGTCAAGATATTTTTTGAAATGGTGTCTATGAATGTGAAGCCCGATGAATTTATAATGGTGAGCTTGATGTCTGCTTGTTCTCAACTGGGTAATCCAGACTTAGCTAAATGGGTTGATAGCTATTTGAGCCAGACATCAATTGATACTCGTCAGGCTCATGTTCTTGCTGCCCTTATTGACATGCATGCGAAGTGTGGGAACATGGAAAAAGCGGTAAAATTGTTTGAAGATATGTCTACTCGTGACCTAATTCCATGTTGTTCTTTGATACAAGGATTATCTATTCATGGACGAGGAGTTGAGGCTGTTGAGTTGTTTAACAGGATGTTAGATGAGGGGTTAATTCCAGATACAGTGGCATTTACCATAATTTTGACAGCTTGTAGCCGTGGAGGGCTTATTGAGGATGGCTGGCACTTTTTTGATACCATGAAAAACAAGTACTCTGTAGTTCCCTCTCCTGATCATTATGCCTGCATGGTTGATCTACTTAGCCGAGCAGGACAGCTAAAGGCAGCTTACGATCTTCTGAAGTCCATGCCTTTGAAGCCTCATGCTTGTGCTTGGGGCGCACTGCTTGGGGCTTGTAAATTGCATGGTGATGTTGAGTTGAGAGAGGAGGTTGCTAATCGGCTGTTAGAACTTGAACCTGAAAAGGCTGGTAGTTATGTGCTCTTATCTAACATCTATGCCTCAGCAAATCAATGGTTAGATGTTTCTATTGTTAGGGATGAAATGAAGGAGAAAGGGGTTAGAAAAATACCTGGTCGCAGTTATATATTTACAGAGGCCTGAAATCATTGGCATCATTCTCAACGAGGGTTAGAAAAATACCTGGTCGCAGTTATATATTTACAGAGGCCTGAAATCATTGGCATCATTCTCAACGATCCCATATTTCAGTGTAGAATTAGTTGGAGTATAAAAGAAGTATTTTAGATTGACTTTCTGGAAGGGGGATGGTTTGAGGAACCTATATGTGGATTCCAATCCATTGCTCCATTAATTTTAGAGCTTTAGACCTTCCGTCCCCGTCCCTGGTTGCGGCATTAGGCAATTGAACATGGAATATTGCATTTTGATTGCAAACATTCAAACATTAAGCTAGCGTGTGGAGATGATGAATATTTCATGGGCCTTCAGATATTTGATGAATCCCTTTTCAGTTGATATTCTTGGCATGTTTGCTCTTTGATATCATGTCTTAGAATGTAAGAAGCTTGAGTCCTGTACATATTTAAGACTTACCCATTTAATTGACTGTTCTAACTGGTGAAGGAGCAAATGATTTGCTGCCTGAGTTTACTCAAGGAAATATTTGCTGCCTGAGTTTACTCATAGAAATATTACTGCAGTTTTAACCTAATCACCACTTCTATGTGCTGTTGTACCCTGTTTTCGGTGGGAGAAGTTTACTTGATCTTGAATTTGATGTCAAGGTGCATATTATCATCAGAAATTGTCTATACCAATTGCTCATTCCTTCACAGCTTTGAATTAAGCTTGTTCAAGGCTTTCATAATAAGTTTTTGATTTGAGAATGTTGATCTGTTCAGTAATAAACTGTTATTAGAGACAACATTGAACAAAAAACCGTAAAATCAAGAGAAGTTATCTCAAGCTTCATGTATTCACTAGGAAGCGGGGAAGGTAGATTAATCATCTGCACGCATG
Organism: Populus euphratica; assembly: GCF_000495115.2. Lineage (NCBI taxonomy): Eukaryota > Viridiplantae > Streptophyta > Magnoliopsida > Malpighiales > Salicaceae > Populus > Populus euphratica. The sequence continues at coordinate 460,680 of NW_011500010.1, read as the reverse complement.
TTTTGCTGCCGTGGTTTATATTGTTCTTCTAGTATCAAATCGACAGAACAGGTGAATTAGATGTTTTATTATTAATAATAAATTAATTCAATTATAATATAATTAAATTACATAAAGTAACAAGTTAAAACATAAAAATTACAAATTTAGTTTTTAACATGATTAAGTAAACTTGCATTTATATTTTAAGTGCTCTACTGTACTTAAATATTATATAATTCAAGCTCAAAGCACAATGTTACTTGGTGAATTTACAAGAAATTTTTTTTCACTACTTTAGAAAAAAATTCTTGTACAAGATTTTATTTGGTATTTGGGTGATGTTCATTAATAACTAAGAGTCTTTCATTTAAATTTTTACAGGTTTATAATTGATGATTTCCGTTTACAACAAGATATTCTATCAATAAAATAAATAATACAATTAAAAGTTTTAGCCTCTTTATATTTCATAAGATAATATTTATAAAATTTAAAAAGTGTTCTAAATGTAATGAGAATAAAAAATAAATAAATTATTATGCAAGATTATAAAGTCTTGATTGCATAAATGTGAATATAATCAAGGACTAGTGTTTTTGTAATGTTTTTGTATTTAGAAAAACTTGCATACGATATATTTTCAAAATGTTTCTTTAATTATGTAATTAAACAAGTTTTATATATATGTTTCCAGTAAACACTAGCTGTTTATAGATATTAATGTTCATTTAATAAATAAAATAGTTGATCAATTTAGATTGTTCAAGGTAATTGATGAATTAGTTTCTATAAAATTTCTAGATATTTATTTTTAATGAATAAGTGATCGATCAGTTCATTTAGAATTTTGGATTTTAATAAATTAAATCTAATAAATTTTTTAAATTAATTAATTAATTATATATGCATGGAGAATAAAGTGTGCAAATTAATTTTAATTTTGCTATCATTATAAAATATAAAGATTTATATACTGCACTAATGCACTAACATGAATACTTAATTCTAAGTTCACTTGCTTTGTTTTTGGATTTATTTTTGTTTTGCTTGTAAATATATTTTTTGACAATATTAATATATATTTTTATTAATTATTATCATTAAAATATATAAAAATATAAATATGTGATACAAATTTCAACATCTAAGAAGGTTTTATCTGCGTTCAAGGTTTTCAGTGTATGAACAATTTTTTTTTCACTTTGGTTCTTTAGGTGCATGTAAATAGCTTTACAGGTTACTTCATCGTTGTCTCCGCACTAAACACTAAGCACCATTGATACACAGGATTCAGGAGCTTGGAGGAGTGAACTTGATTTTCTCAAAACAGTATTAGAGTTAAGTTCATGTGTAGGTTTAATGGAAGGAGTTGATTTGATTTTCCATCACCGTTTCAACCTGCATCGACCTGGAAATTTCAGCAGCTTAATTGCTGTCGAGCAACAGAAAGATGATGCTTGAAAAAGATATCAGTGAAGCAACCATGTTCGTTGTCCATTGATTGAATGAAGATGATGCCTTACATTTGATAAATTATAACTGCTACCATCTTTTCGTTTTTAGTTTTTAAGAAGAGTTCGTAGAGAAGAGGAATTTTCAGAGAGAATGAGAAATGTTCTTATATTTTCAATGTAACTTTTGCTGAGCAGGAAAACCTGCTTTTATACATATTGCATGCAGTTAATAGCTGAATCCTATAATTTAGGAATCAAATCATCTCCAACCATCCAATGATTGAGGGCTACCATTCTCACACCTATGCAATAAATGATTATAAGAGAAAAATAACAGAAAAAACTAATAGTAACTGCTGCAACTTCGTGTAATAGAAAACTCCTTCCATTTCTTCATTCTTCTCATTATAGCCTACATGATTTACTTCCGAGGCTTGAATCCAAGTAATCAACTTATCTTTTAATGGCCTCTCCTAAGCTGCTTATTGGTTAACTCCAAGTTTCAATCTGAATTGCTTGAATTATTTAGGCAATGTTTTAGTAAAATTATCTGTGAGTTGTTCTTCATTTCTGCAGAATTGCATATTGATCACTTTTTTTTTTTTTTTTTATAGAGCTTCCCTTATAAAATGATACTTTCTATTTATGTGTTTGATTTTTTGATGGAAAACTGGATTCTTGACCATTGAAATTGCTGACATACTATTACAGAATAAAGATGTTGTTTCAGTTTGCATTTCACCGAAATCATCAAAAATAAATTTTAACCAAATGACCTGTGTTGCTTCAGATGTTGAGATATACTCAGCTTCTGCTGTTGATAATACCACTACGTTCTATTTCACAGAGTCCTAAGAGAATTCTACACTTCCAAAACTAAATGTATAGTTAGAGCTGCTTTTGCTATCATCTTCATTTCCTACCCAATCTATATCATAGAATCCAGTAAGAGTTGCTGACTGATTTCTCACATATTCAATGCCATAATTGAGTGTCCCTTGCACATATTTTATAACCCTTCTTGCAGCTCTTCTATGCATTTTTGTAAGACTATTCATAAATTGTGATAGCAAGCTAGCAGCACACATTAGATCAGGTCTTGTTATTGTTAAACATAGTAAACTTCCTACTATTTTTCTATAGAGTCCTTCATCAGTTAACTCACTCTTATCCACCTTTTTTAGTTTCTCACCAGTAGATAAAGGAATTGAAACTGGTTTGCAGTCCTCAAGCCCAAACTTCCTAAGCAAAGATTAGGCATACTTGCTTTGATGAATGAATACTTCTTAATTAGTTTGCAATATCTCCATGCCTGATAAATGATGAAGCAATCCTAGATTAGACATCTCATATCTCTGCATCATTTCTCTTTTAAACCTCTCATTGCTATCAGTATAGACAATGTCATCAACATAGATTGAGACAATAATTAAGTTCCCTTTATGATCATACCTTATATACAAAGTAGTTTTACTTATGCTTCTCTTGAATTTGCATATGGAGAGATATGCATCAGCCTCACTGTACCAAGCCCTTAGCGTCTGTTTAAGTCTATCTAATGCTTTTCTTAATTTGTAGATCTTATGCCCTAGATCCTTTACTTCAAATCCCTTAAGCTGCTTAACATACACATATTCTTTAAGCACACCATTTAGGAATGCTGATTTAACATCCAACTGAAATAACTTCCATTTCTTTTGTGCTGTAAGTCCAATAAGAGTTCGAATTGTATCTAACCTTGCTACTAGCGAAAAAGTCTCATTGTAATCAATTCCAGATTTTTTGTGCATATTCTTTTACTACAAGTCATGCCTTGTGTTTCTGAATTGTTCCATCCAAATGAAGTTTGGTTTTGAACACCCATCTCACTTCTATAATAGGTTTGTCAATCGGTTTCTCTACCAATTCCCAAGTATTGTTCTTCTCTATTATTTCCAGTTCTTCCTTCATAGCTTCTTGCCAAGCTATATCTCCGGCTGTTTTTTTGTTAATTCTCAGGTTCTATGATGCATATATGATACCTTGCACATATGTCTTCCAAGGTCTTTAACTTTATTGGAGTAGAACTAGATGTGGAGTGTTGACTATTATTACTACCAATATTCTCAACTAACTCGTTAACTGTTGAGTTTAGATGAGAAATTTCAGTATTATTAGGTTGGGTTACATCATATTATTCTTCAGAGTTTTCACCTTCAACTTCATCTTTTTTAAGGTTGAGAGGCATTGACACTGATTTCATCTGATTTCTTTTCCAACTCCATGACTTATCCTTATTGAAGATCACACTTTTTGAGAGAATAATCTTTTTAGATTTCAGATCATACACTCTATACCCCTTTTCACAACTTTCATATCCCACAAAACTCCCTTTCCAGCCTTGCTATCAAATTTTTACCTCAGGGATTATGAAATATGAGTGTAATATATACAATCAAACACCTTTAGATGCTTAATTTTGGCTTCCTTCATGTAAATGCTTTAGATGGAGTTTTTCTTATCACAAATGTTGTAAAACATCTTTTATGAAGATATACGGATGTGCTCACAACTTCTGCCTAAAAAATCACGGGCATTTCTTTCTCAGTTAATATGGACCTCGCCATCTCATAAATTGTTTTGTTTCTTCTCTCTGTAAATCCATTCTATTGAGAAAAGTATGCAACAATTAGCTGCCTTTCCATTCCCAAGTTTGCACAGAAGTCTTGAAATTCATTTGAGGTGTATTCACCATCTCTATCACTTCTTAGCTCTTTCAATTTGTATCCACTTTGCAGTTCAACAAAAGCTTTGAATTTCTTGAACACATTAAGTATATTACATTTATTTATGAGAAAATATACCCAGCATATTCTTAAGAAGTCATCAATGAATGTGATGAAGTATCTGTTTTCCCTAATTGATTCATTCTGCATTGATCCACACAGGTTTGTGTGTATTAGCTTCAGTGGATAGCTTGCTCTCTATGCTTGTTCTTTATCAAACTTTTCCCTATGATGTTTTTCTGAAACATAGCCTGCACACAAGTCTTTCAATTCTGTCAACATAAGTAATCTACATACCATCTCCATCTACTGCATCCTCTTTAAGCTAGCAAAATTCAATTGTCCCAACTTTCCATTCCATATCCAAGAATCTTCAATCACTGATGCTTTTATTGCTGCAGGTGTCATAGATTCAAGTGAAAGAAGAAAGCATCAATTTCCTCCCATGATCACTATTATTATAACATTATTGAGGCTTTCATCATCAAATATCACTGCTTTGTTACCTCCAAATAGAATATAATATCCATGCTCCATCATTTAACCTACACTCAATAAGTTTTTATCCAAGCCTGGAACAAGTAGCACTTTATTTATATATCTCTTCACATTCTGAGTCTCCATCACTAGAGTGCCTTTTCCAGTTGCTTGTACAAGATCTCCAAAGCCCATCTTAACTTTGCAAGTCATAATTCTGTCAATATTGATTAGTTTGGATTTTTAAAATGTCATAACTATCCACAAACCATACATTTCTATCTTGTAAACTTGTAGAATGACGAGTATAGAACATAGTTCCTGTTGTTACTTCTTCTTCCTTTTTATAGTTGGCTAATTGTTTGTGACTGTGACTATCATAATCCTTTGCAATATAGCCAAATCAATTGCATCTTTTACATCTTGGTTTTTCTTTGTGCTTGCACAATCCAAAATGATACTTTTGACAAACTTGACATTATGGTTTTACACTTGCTTGACTGCTCCTCCCAGCACTGTTATTCCAGCTTGAGTTATTATAGTTATTCAAGTTTTTGTTTTGTGTCCAATTTGATCCCCTCCTGTCATGTGATGCCACTTTTGAGTGGATCTGCCCTATGAGCTCTTATGTGTACCATAGGCTTGATTATTTCCAATCTTTAAGCTACTAAAAGCTCTCTCTATTCCTGTTAATTTATCTTTTTCATCATGCAAATCCTCCCTTTTATTATAGACTTTGATAGATGCAATGACCTCTTCTAGTCTTAAAACATTAAGATATCATGTTTCTTCAATGATGGACACAATGGACGTATATCGTCTACTTAGGCTCATTAACAGTTTTGCACAATTCTAGTTTCAGATACATCTTCACCAAGTGATTTCAGATTATGCACAGTTCTAAAAAACTTAGCCAAGTAGTTATTTAAACTTTCATCATCTGACATTCTCATGTATTCAAAATTTTCTCTAATTGCTTGAAGTTTTACAACTCTTATCTTTTTATCTCCTCTGAACTCTTTGCTCAAAACATCCTAAACTCTTTTTGTAGTCTTCTCATTTCTGATATAGGAAAAAAGTTCATCAGTTAATGCTCCTTAAATGAGACTCAACATCTTTGCATTCTTTATTTTGTTTTCTTTGAAGGTAGTAGATGTTGCCAATAAGGTTTGCTCAACTTCGATCTCTTCATCTTTAGAGCCTTCTGCAACCTTAAGTGCTTGTTGAGGTTGTATTCCAACCTATTACATCCCATAGATCATATGCTATAAGGATAGTCTCCATTTTTACAGTTCAAAAATTTTAGTTTGTATCATTGAACCATGAAGTTTGTAAATCTCTTCTAGCATAACCTAATCCCGCTATTTTGTAAGTAAGACTTTATGAAGCAATCAATGAACCTAATCTTAGAATTTATGTCCCTCTCAAGAATTAGACTAGAAGTTCTGATACAATGTTCATTTTTAGTTTTTAAGAAGAGTTAGTAGAGAAGAAGAATTTTCAGAGAGAATGAGAAATGTTATATTTTCATTGTAACTTTTGCTGATAAGGAAAACCTGCTTTTATACATGTTGCATATAGCTGAATCCTAGAATTTAGAAATCAAATTATCTCCAACCATCCAATGATTGAGGGCTACGATTGTTATACCTGTGCAAGAAATGGTTATAACAGAAAAATAACAAAAAAAACTAACAGTAACTACTACAACTTCCTGTAACATAAAACTCCTTTTATTTCTTTATTCTTCTCGTTATAGCCTATATGAGACTTGAATCCAAGTAATGAGCTTATTTTTCATCACCATCTGCAGTTCACTAACAATACCATGCTTGTGAGATTTTAATCACCTTCCCAACAAGCTTGCCTTGGGTTTTTTATTATCCTATGTTGCACACATAAGAAACGAGCATAAGGCTGGGAAAGTAAAGTCAGGTATGCCACTAACTTGAACAGTCTCAATTTTTGAAGCATCGCTAATTTCTTGACAAAGCTTCATTGTTTCCTTTTCCTTCCTTTTCCCAAAGGGCAGGAAGCATCTCAGATATTGCTACTAACCTGGGGGGTTTGGATGCTCAACTTGATTTATTAAGATCTTGAAAGCTTACTAAATATCCCAATCATTAGATTCTTGGAAATGCAGTCGCATATTATCTCTAGCAAAAACGTGCTACAGCATATTCATTTTGCAATTAGTTAAACACTGCAACAGCACATTTATTTTGCACCATGTCAACTGCACTTCTGCAGATTTTGTTAACTTGCATGTTATTCTTGCTTTTCAAAAAGCAAAAGCTGAGGGAGGTTCCTCACAAGTCTTCACAATTTGCGTATCGAAGTAGGAGATTGCAACGGCAGCATTAAGAGCAGTGCCTATCGGAAGCGCCTCCTCATCAATAAAGAAGTAAGGTGAGTGAAGCGGCTGATGTGATTTCAGCGTCTCATTCATTGTCCCAATAACAAATATTGCAGCAGGCATCCTTTGGGAGAAGAAGCTGAAATCCTCTGCTCCCATTGTTACTGGGAATAGCTGCACATTTGGTTCTCCGAGTAAGGCCTCTCCAACCCTCTTTGCATGCTTATACAGGTGTTCATCATTAATCATCACAGGATGTGGCAGATGTCTGTCCTCCATAAAGTTCACTGTAGCATTGCATCGATGCACTGCTGCATGGGCCTCTATGATCTATAAAATGGACAGTTATTTTGCTTCTCTGCATTCGTTCTTTCACTGATCGGAAACAACCAAAGTATCACAGAATGAGTGCATGTTTTACCTCTTGAATTCTTTTTTGTAGGTAGGAGACACCTTCGTTGCTCAAACTCCTAAAAGTTCCTCCAAACTTCGCCGTTTCCGGAATCACGTTTCCAGCTTTCCCTCCCTCTATGTACCCAACTGTCACCACCTATATGATTCAAAATGAATGAATGAATTTTGTTAATATTTAATTGCTATTGGAATTTGGATGGCCGAGTTCATCGTTATTCAAAACTTGTATTGACAGAAAGGTTGTTTCTTCAAGGGCTACTGTCACCTGTCAACTGGCACAGCATGTGAACCTTTTTTAGATCGGTTTCCACCAAACCTAATAGCAGGTTGGAAGAACCTATCACTGATCATGTCACGACAATCAAATTGCCTGTTATGCAGGCAGAGGTCCACCTTGTGTTTGAACTCGATGAGTCACATTATACAACCAGATTAGACGTAGATGCAGTTCACTGGCAGTTGAGGCTTTTAGACACGAATCTAGCGACCATAGACACTATATCACAGGCATGTCATGGACTGTTTTTATGATTTAATTGGATCGTGTTACAATCTCAATTCAAGAATGATTTCAGGTGAAGTAAAAGAGAATTACCGCAGCTTCTAGAGGATCTGTCTCACGAGATACGATCTGTTGGAGAGCAACGACTGCAGATGATGCCATAAGAATTGGGTCCCTAGCCAAATGTGGAGATGAAGCGTGGGCGCCTATTCCTTGGATTTTAGCTTCAAAAAGCCCCACACCAGCAAGCAATGGGCCGGGTCTTGAAGCGATGGCACCAGTTCGTACTGATGGAATAACATGTATGCTTAAGATGGCTTCAACGTCATCAAGACAACCATCTTGTAACATATGGTACGCACCGGCATAGCCTTCTTCCCCAGGCTGGAAAACAAGCTTCACGGTTCCCTACATTAAGGAGACATAGTTTAGTACCAAGAGAAATTAAGATGCTCGAATTTTCAAGTTCCAGTCTTTATTTTCTTCTTAAAATTAGTTTGTATCTACCTTCAGTGTCTCTCTTTTGGCTTGAAGTAACTTGGCTGCTCCAAGCAGCATTGCTACATGAGAATCATGACCGCAGGCATGCATCATCCCATCAATCTTGCTCTTGTGCTCCCACTCTACTTCTTCCTTCGATCGATGATGTCAATTTCCAGGTATGCAAATTAATTAATAGCTCAAGATAGTCAAACAAAAGAAGGAAGAAACAACAGATATATCTATTATAAGTTGCTGTAATTATTAGCTCAAAGTAAAAACCATCACTGTCAATGGTGGCCCATCATAGAGAGGGACCTGTGCCATAATTTTATTTGTGTCCTTGTGTTTGTGTAAAGGGTGATGGGACCATAGACCTTTGAGATAAAAGAGGGCAAGAGTGAGGACCTGTAGAGGCAGGGCATCCATGTCAGCTCTGAGAGCAAATACTGGCTTTTGGCCGGAACCGACGGTAGCTACCACCCCAGTCTTGGCAACAGGCCATTTGTAGTCGATTCCAAGCAAGTCAAGCTCAGACCTGATGATCTCACTTGTTCTGTACTCTTCGAATCCTAGCTCTGGATACTCGTGAATTCTCCTTCTAATTCCTCTCACCCATTCAAAGAAATCTGGTTCTCTTGCTGCTGCTAACAGCTCACGAGTCAGAAACTGAAGGCCCAGTTCCTGACCAGCTTGGAAAGCCAAAGATTGTTGGTAAAGGAAGAGTACTGAGAGCAAGAACCAGGTGATTAACCTCATTGAAAATACAAGCAAAATGTTTGGTGGAAAGTTTTGGAGTCTTCCTTCCTGCTGTCATCGGCCAGGAGGGTTTTATAAACTGATTTGAAGGCAAATTACCATCTTGTCTACGTAGTTTAATCATTAAGGTTTGAGTGAATTAACATATATAATAATAATAATATTCTTAATTTACATTGTTTAGTTGTTATCTGGTTGATAGTGGTTGTCTCATCGATTTCCTTTTGCTTTATTTATTTATAATGGACACTAGCTTGGAAAGCCATTAATTCATCTCACCAATTGCTCCTGCTCACGCCTCCGAAGAAGAGTTAGCAGGAAATCTCAGATCGGGTTATGCTTGAAACGAAATGAAAATCACCAAAAACATCTCGTCAAAGTCAAACTAGCTTGTTGTTTAATTTTATAATAAAAATATCTATAATCATACATTTTAATATTTCACCTAATCTAAACGTGTGCTTATTAGAGTTAAAAATTTATAGCACACGGAGTTGAGATTCGTAGCTTGACAACAAAGTTTAATTTTTATTTTATTTTATTAAGAGGGTAAAATTTCTAATAATAATTCACTGATTCGAGTTGTTTGAATTATTTTATTTTATTATTTAATTTATACTAACCTATTATAAATTAATTATTTTATTAAAATTATCATTCATAAATAATTACAAATTTCTCAGGTATAACTTTAATAAATTAGATTTTAAATTTATTTTTTTTAAAATTATTAATTCGAGTCTTCTAAATCTTAATTTATAAAATTTTATAAAATTAATAATTTTAAAAACAGTAAGATTAGTAAAGTTATACATAAACTAGCTTAAATTTTTATATTAATAATAAAGTAAATAACATTATGAATACATCGTATATTTATTCAAAACAATAATAATATCAAAATATATTTGCCATTTAAGAACTAACAAAACAAATCATTTTTTTTTTCCAACCAACAAATAAATTATATACGGGATCAAGATTGACCATTACAGTCGCAAGAGTCAGCTGTAACGAGAAGATAATTGTTGAAAAAAAGAAACAGCCCTAGCGAATGGTCTGCACATTTAATCTCTTTGTTTCTTTTTCTTTTCTTCTATCTATTTGTCTGAAAGTGTCCTATTTATATTGTCTAAATTAATCTCTTTGTTTCTTTTCCTTTTCTTCTATCTATTTGTCTGAAAGTGTCCTATTTATATTGTCTAAAATCGCTGCAAAATAAGAAAAATTAATCTGAAAAAATAATATTAGATAATTATATTATTGTTTTCTTAACTATAGAGACCTACTTAATTAAATTTTTTTCTTTTTAATGTGTAGAATATTTTTTAATAAAATTTAATTTTGCTTGCTTCAATTTTTTTTATTTTTCTCTTATGCATTATCTTTCACATCATTTTTAGTCCCTAATCACCTTAGTCCCTTGTTCTATCTTTCTTTGTATTAATTTCACCCCTAAACGCTTTCTTTTCCTTTTCTACTTTATATATAGCGTCATAATAAAATAAACTAAATATAAAAAATTAAATTGGACTGAAAATACAATAAAAAATGGGTAATGAAAATAATATTCTTTCAACATTAAAGATTATTGAAGTGTAGTTGCATTGCATATCATCAATAGTATAGAATTGCTACAGTATATTCTTTATGCAATTACTAAAACACTGCATCAGCATCTTCATTTTTGCATCATGTCTACTGTACTTCGAATGATTTTATTTTCTGAAAACTTGCATGCCATTCTTGCATTTCAGGTAGGGAAAGCTGAAGGAGGTTCCTCACACGTCTTTATAACATGTGTATCCAAGTATGAGATTGCAACAGCAGCATTAAGAGCTGTGCCGATTGGAAGAGCCTCCTCATCAATAAAAAAGTAAGGTGAGTGCAGTGGCTGATATGATTTTAGAGTCTCGTTCATTGTCCCAATTACAAAGATTGCAGCAGGCATCCTTTGGGAGAAGAAGCTGAAATCCTCCCCACCCATGGTTACTGGGAATAGCTGAACATTGGGCTCTCCGAGTAAGGCCTCTCCGACATTCTTTGCATGCTTATACAGTGCTTCATCATTAATCATCACGGGCTGTGGCAGATGTCTGTCCTCCATAAAGTTTACTGTAGCATTGCATTGATGCGCTGCTGCGAGGGTCTCTATAATCTATAAGATGAACAAATTCAGTTATTTCACTGGTGCATTTCTGTCTTTGAATGGACCACAGAATGAGTGCATGCTCTTACCTCTTTAATTCTTTTTTGCAGGTAGGAGAGACCTTCGTTGCTCAAACTCCTGAAGGTTCCACTAAATTTCACAAATTCTGGAATTACGTTTCCAGCTTTGCCTCCCTCTATGTATCCAACTGTCACCACCTATATGATTTCAAATGAATGAAAGAATTTCGTTAATATTCAGTTGCTGTTGGAAGGCGGAGTTTCATTGCAATTCAACGCATGTATCACAGACTAGATATTGTTAGTGAAACTGTTTGGGAATGAAACCTCGAGGATATAATTAAGCGCTTTAAATCTATGAAAAAAAAAAAGAAAAAAAAGAAAAAACAAAGGAAAGAGAAACGCGATTGTTTTGTATTTTTGTTCTTAGTAATAATCAGTTTTATCACAAATTTCAAAATTAAATTAATTAAAAAAATTAAACGACACCAACAACAGATAAGATGATATTGCTTCAAGGGCTATTGCCACCAGTGAATTAGCGCAAGTTACCTTTTTTACATCTGGCTCCATTAATTCAATCTTCAAACCTAACAGTGGATTGATAAGAGCCAGTATTGATTTGACTCGATGAATTAAACCGTCCATATTATCAGGCAGATTGTCTATATAGCCTGATTAGATGTGAATGCAGTTCACTGGCAATTGCATGTGCCTTGAGGAACTACATGGACCAATTCAAGAATGATTTCAAGGGAAGTGGGAAAGAAATACCGCAGCTTCAAGAGGATCCGTCTCTCGAGACACAATCTGTTGGAGTGCAACGATAGTGGATGAAGCCACAAGAATCGGGTCCCTAGCCAAATGTGGGGATGAAGCGTGCGCGCCTCTTCCTTGGATTTTAGCTTCAAAAAGCCCCGCACCGGCAAGCAATGGTCCGGGTCTTGAAGCAATGGCGCCAGTTGGTACTGATGGAATAACATGTATGCTTAAGATGGCATCAATATCATCAAGACAGCCATCTTGTAACATATGGTAAGCACCACAGAAACCTTCTTCTCCAGGCTGGAAAACAAGCTTTACAGTTCCCTTCATAAATGAATATAATTTAGAACCAATAGAAGGATATAAAAATTTGAACTTCGAATTTTCAGTGTTCTCTTATGATTAGTTTCAACCTACCTTCAGTGTGTCTCTCTTGGCTTGAAGTAACTTGGCTGCTCCAAGCAGCATTGCTACATGAGAATCATGACCGCAGGCATGCATCATCCCATCAATCTTGCTCTTGTGCTCCCACTCTACCTCTTCCTTCGAACCGAAGATGTCAATTTCAAGGTATGCGAATTTATTAACAGCTCAAGACAGTGAGTGAAAATAAAAACCCAATTTACTTGGTATATGTTGCTGCAGTTTTTAACTTACTGCATATTCCAGATTTGCTCCATCTTTTTGTGTCTTTTGGGTGTCTTAAGGGCGATAGCTATTGGTAGATGATGTCATTCTCAAGGCATGAAAATTTTTTAACAACTCAAAATAGTGATAAAAAAAAGATATCCTTTGTACAAGTTGCTGCATAGACCAACAGTAATCAATTGTTAAGGGACTAGTTCCATATATTTACGTGCGTTTTGTGTGTGTTGAGGATGAGGGAATCATAGACCTATGAGAGAAAAGAGGGAGCGAGGACCTGCATAGGAAGGGCATCCATGTCAGCTCTGAGACCAAAAACTGGCTTTTGACCAGAACCAATGGTAGCTACCACTCCAGTCTTGGCAACAGGCCATCTGTAGTGGATTCCAAGCAATTCAAGCTCAGACCTGATGATCTCACTTGTTCTGTACTCTTCAAACCCTAGCTCTGGATACTCGTGGATTCTCCTTCTGATTCCTCTCACCCATTCAAAGAAGTCTGATTCTCTTGCTGCTGCTAACAGTTCATGAGTCAGAAACTGAAGACCCAGTTCCTGACCAGTTTGGAAAGCCAAAGATTTTTGGCATAGGAAGATTGAGAGGAATAACCAGGTAATTAACCCCATTGAAAATGCAGGCCGGTTGTTGATCTTGTGGTTTGAATGAAGGATTTTGGAGTCTTTCTTTTAGGTTGATTATTTTAAGAAGGCATGCAATTTTATCTAATTTGTCTATATTGTATGGAGCCCAGTGTGGCACTGGTTTTATAAAACTATGAGGAGTTTTACTTTTTTAAAACATAAACCACTAGTAGGCAAATTACCTGTTTGTCCATGTAGTTAATTTTCTCATCAGATTATTGTGAATTAACCCATGGGATGAACACACAAAAACAGGTTTGTTATAATTTTTACAATTAAAAACATTATAATTATGAATTTTGAAGAGACTTTTATAGTTTTTACTTGTAAAAAATCTATTTTGAAGAGACTTTTATAGTTTTTACTTTTATAGTTTTTACTTGTAAAAAATCCATTATAACTTTTTATATAGAACAAATTAACTAGAAAATATTAGTAATTCTGTGAACGAAAGATAGACTAGAAAAACTATTTTTTTTTCAAATAAAAAACTATTAAAGCACAATATTATAGAATAAGAAAGATAAAAATTGGAAAATATCAAATTAACTAAAAAAATATCTATTTTTTAAAAAAAGTTATTACTTTAGTTTCTTTAAATTAGAAAGAACTTATACTTGATTTTATATCTTGTTAAAAATTATTATACATTATAAATAATTTTTTATGTTTGAGCCACTTCATGGCAAGTTCTTAAAAACTTTTGTGAATGTTTTTAACTTACTCATATTTTGTTGTTTACATGCCAATTCACTATCAATTTCTTTCCTTTTGGTCCTTGAATTTTTTTCATCATTCACATTTTGGTTATTTTTTTTTTAATTTTATCTTTTCAAATTATATTGACATAGTTTTATATGTTGGGATTTGTTTCTATTTACATACTATCGTGTATTCGATATGTTAGTATTAAACTTTATTTTTTTTTTAATTTCACCATTTCAAATTATGTTAACATGGTCTTATGTATTTTTATTTGCATGCTCTTGCATATCTGACATGTTAATAAATATTCTAATGTTAAATTATTAATATTACAAAATAAAAATTTAGGTTATGGTTAGAAAAATTAAAAGAAAAAGGATCAAAATTAACATAAGAAAAACATACACTTTTAATTTTCACAATCCAAAATGTGTGAAAAATTCAAATTACTCCTTGAAGTTTTAAAGTATTCATCTTTGATCCTTGTTATTTTAATTTTTAATATTTTCATCTAAAATTTTATTTTTATCATGTTTTAATCTTTGGATGGTTAGGAAAAAAGAGAAAGTGACTGAAAATCAATAGGAGAGAGAACGTGTTCATCCAATCATATAAAGCCAAATTTGGTGTCAAAGAGATTGTATTAAATAAAAGAGTTCAATGGTGGTGGTTTTGTTCTTTAAATATGTAACAAAAAAAAAGTAGATTGGAATTTATAAATTTTATTTTAATTTTGATTGATTCTATTTTTTTAGACCAATTAAATGGTTTTTTAGGATTGAGAATTTTATTATTAAGATTTTTAGGATACGTGTTGAGGTGATTGTGTTGAGGTGATTAGGTAAAAGCTAATGTGGTTTTAGGATATAAAAACTAGATCTCTATTTTATGGTCATCAAAAACTAAAAAAATGCTCTAATAGAAAACATGTTGTCATTAAAAAAAGAAGAAGCCTAGAATGGACAACTCATTGTCTATTTTTTTTATATATTAAAAAATTAAGTCCGACATGTGGACTTGATTTGTCAACATTATAATACTTGACCTTTCCTTTCATACTTTCATTAATTTAAATCTTAATTAATAACCTATCTTTTATCTTTTAAATTGTTTAGTATAAATTTATTTTTATATGGTAATTAATCTTTTGAATTGTTTCTATAATTTCATAACACTTAAAAGAGATTATTATAATTTATCTTTAATTTTTTTCTTTTTAATTCTAGATAAATAAGTTGTATTTGCATGATACATATATAAAAATAAAAATCACTACTAGAACTAACCTCTAATATAAATAAAAGAAAACATATTAAATAAAAAGGATTATCAAAGTAAATATTTACATCTATCTTTTACTTCTTACATTTACTTTACATTATTTTTTCAAAAGAATTTAATTAACACCTTCTCTCTAAATTTTTAAATTGTTTAGTTTAGTTTTTCTTAAAAATAATAATTAATTTTTTGGATTGTTTCTATAATTTTATAATATTTCAAATAGATTATTGAAACTTATTAGATAGATAAGTTATATATACATGATACATTTATAAAATCATTTCTAATAGCCACCAAAATTATCCTCTAAAATGAATTAATAAAAGAAAACGTATGAAAAAAAATATATGAAGTGAAATATTTGCAATTGTAGATATTTAATCAACTTCTTGCTATGGTCTTTAATCAGAGTACACTCTTCTTTTGATTTAGTGGTTGATGTATTTTTTATTTTATTTTATTAAGCATATAAACATATGTTTTTTTTTTTGTTTTTCAATTAAAAAAATCATTATGTAAAACCAAAAGATTCATATATCAGTCTTGCATTGAAAATTAATTTGGTATCTGACGCGAAATATAGTATGGGCGCGCCCGCTAGATGCAAAGGCAATTATTGTTTCTGTATACACTCATTGTTTCTTTTTCTTTGTTTATTATGGATACTAATCTGCAAAGGCAATTTTTTTTTTTTTTTTTTTTTTTTTTCAATTATTCATCTGATTCATTGCTGCTATTCATATATGGATACTAATCTGCAAAGGCAATTATTCATCTGATTCATTGCCGCTATTCATCTCATAATAAAACAATTTTGAAACAGATGTTTGACAATAAAAATTTGTTCAATTGGAATATTAGGGATCAAAATAGAATAAAATATCGGGAGTTTATATTAACGAGAATAATTGAAGAAGTCCTACGACACTGCAGCAACGGATTCCAGTTTTGCATATTATCAACTGCGCATCTGCTGAATTGTTTTAGGCTAAACTTGCTTTTCAAAATTCAAAAGCTCAGGGAGGTTCGTGATCACAATGAGTACTCTCCACTACATGGCTGTCCAAGTACAGCAGCAGCAGCATTAAAAGCTGTGCCTATTGGAAGAGCCTCCTTGTCAATAAAGAAGGAAGGAGGGTGAAGTGGATTATGTGATTCCAGAGTCTCGCTCACTGTCCCAATTAAAAATAGTGCAGCGGGCATCCTTTTCGAGAAGAAGCTGAAATCCTCTGACCCCATGTTTAATGGGAATAGTTGGGTTTCCCAAGTAAGGCCTCTCCAACCTTCTTTGCATGCTTATACACTGCTTCATCAACCATAAACTTCACCGTGGCATTACACCTACGCACTGCTAGCACTACGATCTATATATAAAATCAACATATTCATTTGTTTTACTTCATTTCTTCTTTCATTGATTAAACATGACAACAAAAGGATGCAAAAGATCAGGGAATGAACTGTGTGTTTAACCTCGTCAATCCTTTTTCTGGAGGCAGGAGATACCTTCATTCGTCAACTCCTGAAAGTTCCACCGAATTTCACGGATTCTGGAATTACATTTCCAGCTCTGCCGCCTGCTGTGTATGCTATATTGTCACCACCAATATAATCCACAATGGATGAAATTAATTTGAGTTCATTGTAATTCAATGCATGAATTGCCGGAAAGGATGCTAAGGCTATTGGTACCAGGACTAACCCCATCAAAGAATTGATACAAGATGCGAACAATTTTACATTGGATTTGGTTCCTAGATGAGCTCATAACCTAATGATGGTAGATTAAAAGATTCATTATATATATATATATATATATATATATATATATATATA